>NW_028261386.1:102285666-102585666 GCF_051295495.1 Thamnophis sirtalis | reverse complement strand
TTTTTTACATCTTAGAATTTAGTTATGCCTAATTATACTGTCACATATAGGTTCGAAAGTGCATCAGAGATTCTAAAGATCTCAGGGCTATTCCTGCAGTAAAACAAAAAAGCCCCAAACACTGTTTGCCAAATTATATTAATGCAAGATGCTACCAGCACTGTAATTTTTCAGCAGGATTATACTGATACAGTTTGAAGAAATTAAACATAACCACTAGATCCATGATGGTGAACCTATGGCATGTGTGCATGCGGAGCCATTTGTTAGGGCACACGAGACATTGCCCTGTCAGCTCAAGCCTCCAGAGCATGAAAAACCGGCCCTACAGGCAAACCGGAACTTTAGGAACGGACTTCTGGTTTGCTTGTATGGCCATTTTTCACCCTCTGGAGCCTTTAGGGAAGCTCCTGAAACCTCCAGGGGGCCTCTGGGTGGGCAAGGGAGGCTGTTTTCACCCTCCCCAGGCTCCTAGGAAGCCTCTGGTGCCTGGGAAGGGCGAAAAAAGCATGCCAAAAGCAGCAGGGATTTGTGCTGGTTGCAGGCACATAAGGGGGTGTCGCACACATAGCACTCCCGTGCACGATCCCCCTGTGCTCCCCCCACTTTTGGCACATGATCCAAAAAAGGTTAGCCATCATTCCACTAGATTAAAAAAAGATACAATTGATAATATATCATGTTTGCAAACGTTATGTATAACTTTTAAATAATCCATTAAGATTATTTTCTCACTTCCTGGCCTATAGTTTTATTTCTGCTTATTTATCAACCAGTCACTGGGATGCCATTTAGGCCAATGAATTTAGTCAGGAATAGTATTTGAAGACACAAAGCAGTACATAGGATTTTATTTAATTATACTGTGCACTGTATGTATTGTAATACATCTGCTCCTAATTTTTGTGGAAAGAACTTGGGTAGAGCAGAGATGGGTTTCTATCGGTTTGCCCAGGATCAGGCGAACCGGAAGTGGTGGCGGCGATAGGCTCCGCACACCCACCCAGATGCTTCTGCGCATGCACGGAAGCGTGCATGCACACACGAGTGAACCAGTAGTAAAATAAATTGGTATAGAGGTATTGTTTGTATTTAAAACCTGAATTTTCCCATATACTTTCCAGTGTCTTAGACAAAAATGTCAGCCATTATTCCATTGACCTCACTTTTCATTCTTATTTTGCCATCTAGGCTCCTTCAAAAATGATTTGGCTGCCTTCAAGACCTGGAGCTCTAATGCCACAATGAGGACTCACACACGGGGGGCTCCCAGTGTGTTTTTCATACATGTGGTTTGCTTTGCACTAATCTGCAGCACTGACAACAACCCAAGCACTGTTGTTCCATTTGTCAATGCCAACTACGACAACTACCCAATGCTCTACTTCTCTAGACGAGAGATACAGGATCTCCGATATAAGGCAGGCACTACACATCAACACATTGCAGCTCGGTTGGTTGAAGCTGTGCAAATCATGCTGTCAAACTCTTTGGAGTATCTTCCTCCCTGGGATCCCAAAGACTTCAGTGCTCGGTGGAATGAAATATATGGCAACAATTTGGGTGCCCTGGCAATGTTCTGCCTACTTTATCCAGACAACGTGGAAGCCATTGACATGGCCAAAGACTACATGGAAAGAATGGCGGCTCAGCCTAGTTGGTAGATTTTTATCTTGTTTTTATTGCAAAACATAACTATACAGTGCATATTTGGAATATATTAAGAGGAGTAAAGGAGTCTAAAATGCTTTGGTTTCTTTTCATAACTATGTTTTTAGGGAATACCTATTTTTAAAACTTATATCTAAAATAAGCATTATCATTTTTATTTTTTTTATTAACAAACATGTAAAATACACACACACAAAACTTTTAAGATGAGCGGTATCGATTGATAATTGCTATTATAAAGAACAGGAAGCTCCTGTTCGTATTGTATTGTGTAAATGTTGTGTACGTCTAAGTTTTGTGTAAGCATTATCATTTTTAGTGTATTGCAGTATACATGTCATAAGCTAGCATTTGAAAGTCCATTCTGAATTTAGAAACTTCAGTTTGGAGGTCCAAAACAGAATATTGACTTTTCTCCAGTTTAGGAAGATGCTTGTAAGCAATGGTGAAATTCAAAATTTCTGTGTGGTTTGAAAGGCATCTTTGTTTTACTTTACTTTATCAAAACAGAATAATCTTGATAAAGCATCTAAGTACTTTAAATGATGCTGGCTCTTGGACTACAGCTTGAAATCTTCATTTGTGCTCAGATAACTTGTACCTTAAATGTATCTTTTTTCAGTTAATCGCATGACCTATTTTTCTTCTAAATGCTTATCTGTAATCTCTTTTGGGATGTAGTAGCTCAGTGGCTAAGATGCTGAGTTTGTCGATCAGAAAGGTCGGGAGTTCAGCAGTTCAAATCCCTAGTGCCGTGTAACAGTGAGCTCCTGTTACTTGTCCCAGCTTCTGCCAACCAAGCAGTTTGAAAGCATGTAAAAATGCGAGTAGAAAAATAGGAACCACCTTTGGTGGGAAGGTAACGGTGTTCCATGCGCCTTCAGCATTTAGTCATGCCAGGAACATGACCACAGAGACATCTTTGGACAGCGCTGGCTCTTCAGCTTTGAAACGGAGATGAGCACTGCCCCCTAGAGTTGAGAATGACTAGCAAATATGTGCGAGGGGAACCTTTATCTTAATCTCTTTTGAAACAGAGGTAACACTATTAATTTAATTTAATTATCACTGTAATTTTATTGTTATATATTGTCAGTTAAATTTATTTCTTTAGAGATTTTTTTATTCCAATTAGTTTTATAAATAACTCTGATACTCCTTTCCCCATCCTGTTTTCCCCACAGCAACAAACCTGTAAGGGGGCTTGGGTTGAGAGAGAGTGACTGGTCCAAAGTTTCCCATCTGGTTTTCATGCCTATGGCAGGATTAAAACTCAGTCTCCTGATTTCTAGCCTAGATCAAAATGACTCTCTCAGTGTATTGTACTATAATTCCCTGATCAGACTCTACAGTTCTTAGAAGACATTCAACATATTGGATGAAAATAATTGTCATCATAGACAATTCCATGAACAGTTTATAAATTATAGTAAAATACAGTATGGATTATGTTCTGTAGCTAAAACTCTATAAATGCTTGGCATATGCTAAAATATATCTTCAGGTTTCTGGCAAGTAATGTTATATCAATGTGTTTCAGGCAAAGATAGTCTTGAATCCGGGCCACAGGGGCTACTGTTAGTGTTTAATTAATTGATGATCTAACCAACAGGTTTCTAAAATTCTACTTTGCCAAAATAATTCACAAATTCAATAAGAATGTTAATTAAAATCAAAATAAAGGCAAAGGTTTCCCCCGTCCAATCATGTCTGACTCTAGAGCGCGATGCTCATCTCCACTTCTTAGCCAAGGGAGCATCATTGTCTGTAAACATTTCTGTAGTCATGTGGCCAGTATGACTGTATGGCAAGGCGCAACAAACACTGTTGCCCTCCCACCGAAATGGAATCTATTTATCTAGTCACATTTTCATACTTTGAACTGCTAGGTGAGCTGGAGCTGGGGTGCGAATAAAAATTCATCCCATTGTGCAGTACTTGGGTTTTGAAACTGGGCTGTCGACTTTCCAGCCAACAAGTCCAGTGTCTTAACCACTGAGCCATCATATCCTTCTCAAAATCAAAATATGCAGCTGTAAACTTGATTATTACAATGTGTGGTGAAGATGAAGCTATCGAGATCATTTAAAAGCTACCAGTCCTTGTGGAAGTGTTTGCTCTGCATCTCCATCTTCATTCCATGGGAGAAGCCCTCTAAGCAGCTTAAGACTTTGAGAGGATTCTGTACTTCAACATTACAACCATCAGTTTTGAAGAGGTTCTCCCGTTGCTTGGTAAAACTGCCTGTCCAAATAATCGCTGAACCTTATTTGGGGTCATCAGGAAATGTTTTGTCCCAAATATGAAGAGATCTATTATTTTTAATGTGCAAAAGATAATGTGATCCTACATTGGAATCATCAGTACTTCAATACTTTTTATGAAAGTGCAAGCTTTAATAATAGTATTGTGAATAATATTGTCATAATAATATTGTCTACCACTTTTGAGTGATATTCTGTAGAGAAAAACCACATGATACAAATATCTGGGGGCTATGTGACAGCAAAATATAAATGTTGGATTATTTATTATAGCTTCTCCTCTTGCAAAAAATCCTCAGTAGGATGTTATACTGAGGATGTTATACTCGTAATACTAAAACATTTTAAAAAGAATCTAGAACCAAAATATCAGTAACATTTGTATTGCTTTTATGTAAGATCAATGGTGTGGAAACCAAGCAAGACTATAGGTCATACTATAGGCTGAATAAAAAAGCAGAACTAAAAAGATAATATTAGATACTAAAATATTAACTGAAATATTGTTCTGCGAATAAGAAATTAACCATGTAATCACTGTTTCAGTTGATATCATATGAACTCTGCAAAGATTGAAGACTAACCTTCCCTGGTTGCTTGGCCTCACATGATGGAGGAAATGTGATGTCAGATACCATCTCATATGTTAAAAGGGAAAACATATTGATTTTTTAATACAAGCAAATCAAGAAGTTTGTCTTCTTGATTCTCTGGATAACAACAACAATTTGATTCAGAAAGGGTTATTTTAGAGCAAATATGACTGATGAATTTTCAAACTAGTTTTTAATGAATTAAAAACCAGAATGAACTACTATACATTGTTTGAAATTGCAATGTTGATCTCAGAGGAGAAACTAGGTTTACAAACTCTTGAATTAAATCTAAATTCGTGGTTTTGTACAGACAGAAAAAACCCACAATTTTAATGATGTAGTTTCTTTATCTCAAAAAAAAATATTTGTGTGATACCTGGGAGGCTTACAAATGATACCCATCTTTTCTGTTGTGGGAGGCAGGGTTCAGGTTATTTCCTACACATTTCTAAATTACATTACATTAATCTGTATGCAATTTTTATATGCCATGGGTCTTCAGCCCCAAGCAATGAAAAAACTGAAAGTAGGGAAAGATGAATGTATGAGTGGAAATCTGCATGCTCAGTATCAGCTGTTTGATGCCATTCTCAGTTTTCTGTTTTAAAGTCTGAAAAGTTTAAATAGTAATGTTTCTACATCATGCCATCTATAAGCTGTGTAGAAGTGACGCCTTTCCTCTTTTACAGGTTAGTGAAGGATGCTCCATGGGATGAGGTTCCCCTTGCTCACTCTTTGGTTGGATTTGCCACTGCTTATGACTTTTTATATAACTACCTTAGCAAGTCCCAGCAGGAAAAATTTCTGGAAGTAATTGCCAATGCCTCAGGATATATGTATGAAGCCTCATATAGGCGTGGATGGGGTTTCCAATACCTACATAACCATCAGCCTACCAACTGTTTGGCCTTGCTGGTAGGAAGCCTGGTTCTAATGAATCAAGGTAGGTCTTGAACAATGAACAACTCTTTTTTAAAGCATGTGAGTTCCTAAGACCAAATGAAGTCTCTGGAAGCTCCAGGTATGACCCTAGAATTCCTGCAAAAATTGCAAATGAAATGTGGTTTTTAATGCATCAGAAGTGGAAAATTGTTTAAAGTGTGGGATAGGTGCATGTCTACTGTTTTAAATTTTAAAGCAAAATTAATTTTAGAATCATATACATTCAATTCAGCTTTTTTTTATTGTGTGCCTGCTCTTGTACTGGACTTATTTAATTTTTATAGTGCAGTATTTTATACTCTTCTTAAAGGTCTGATATGGTCCTTGGACTAAAAAAGGTGTCCATATCGAAACTAGATGAACATACATTTTTAACTCTCAAAATCATTAATCTCTGATTCTCAGAATGTGGTTGAATTCAATCTGTTTATAGTAGAGGTACTTGGGTATATATATATTCTGTATTCTTCATACAGCGCCTTAAGATAATGGGAATGATAGCATAAAGCATCCATCTAGTCCAGGAGTGTCAAACTCGATTTCATTGAGGGCTGTATCATGGTTGTGTTTGGGGCGGCGTGGCAAGGGGGCATGGCCAGCATGACATCACTTGTGTCGGGGGATGCCTGTGGCGGTCCAAGCACAGTCCCAGCGAAAACGGGCTCCCTAGCTCCATTTTTGGCTGGGATGTCTTCCTGCAACCCTCTGCCAGAGAAAACTGAGGCCGGGAGAGCCGCACGCAGCCCTCGTGAGCTCCATTTTCACTGGCAGAGGCACTGCAGGGTAGTCCTTCACTATTTCCAGGGTGGCTCCACAGTCCAGATCTAAGCACCCCATGGGCCGGATCCAGCCCCGGGCCTTGAGTTTGATACCCCTGATCTAGCCCAACATCTAGTCCCACAACCAGTCAGTTGCTTCTGTAAAAGACACAGAAAGATGATGAAGCCTCCAGCCCTTCTTAGTTTGTCCCACGGAATTGATACTCATTGAGTTACTGTCTCCAACATGGAGATTTCTTGTAGCCTAACATGCAAATAAATTCTGAACAATTTATTCTCTAGTAATTAAGATTATTTTCTCTTAAGGGTATTCACCCAGTGACCATTGTGTTATGAAGAGAGGAAAAGTACAAGCTTTATTCCTTCAACAAACTTACTGCCTAGAGTTAGATGATAGATAGATAGATAGATAGATAGATAGATAGATAGATAGATAGATAGATAGATAGATAGATAGATAGATGATAGATAGATAGATAGATAGATAGATAGATAGATAGATAGATAGATAGATAGATAGATAGATAGATGATAGATAGAGAATGAATTTCACTGTCCACAGATTTCAGGTATTTTAAGTGAAAGAGAAAGGTTTCTTGTGCCCTTTTCTACATACTGTGCATAATTTTATAAATGTTTTCTCATTTTTTCTTTTTCTAAATAAATATCTCTACTCCTTAAAGTTTTATTTCTTATCTAAATGTTTCCTAGATTTTTACTAAATGAAAAATTTAGAAATCAAATTTAGACATGGTAAATATTTTTATATTTTTATGTACTATATCTTTTAATTTCCTTCTCTAATATTTCCAAGCATTATTAAGTCTGCTCTTTCCACTGCAACCCTTTTGATTTTTTTTAAAAACTTTACCATGAGTACATTTTTCCTTTTTTTTTTTTTGGTTTATTATTACCAGTAATTGATAAGACATAAATCCCTTGATAAAGACAAAGCAAGTCTATGAATAGATCCAGTTTAAAAGCTCCGTACAAAACCACATGTAGACAAGCCCCATTTCAATCCCAAGTAACTTGCAAATATTTCACACTTTGAAAGGTCATATTACTAATATAACATTGTTCATCTTTTTCGTACAGGTTATCTTCAGGAAGCATACCTTTGGACTAAGCAAGTCCTAACAATCATGGAGAAATCTATAGTTCTACTACATGAAGTGACAGATGGCTCCTTGTATGAAGGTGTAGCTTATGGCAGCTATACCACCAGATCTCTTTTTCAGTACATATTTCTTGTCCAAAGGCATTTTGATATTAACCACTTTAAACATCCCTGGCTTAAGCAACATTTTGCTTTTATGTATAGAACAGTTCTACCAGGCAAGTGACACAAACTATCCTATAATCAATTATTATGGTAATCCTTAGGAAAAAAGCCCAACTGCTAGTGGTTACCGTATTTTTCAGCGTATAAGACAACGTTTATTCCCTCAAAAAGAGTCTGAAAATCTGGGTACGTCTTATACACTGAATACAGCATTATTTTGCCTCTAGAAATCCCGCCCCCTTCACCAAAATGGCCATGAATAGCTTGTAGGAGGCTTTCAGAGACCTCCTGGGGGATGGGGAGGACAGAAATGAGCAAAGAAATGGGCCATTTTTTGCTCAATTTTGCCCCCCCCCCAGCCCCCAGGAGCATTCTATAAGCTTCCTAAAGGCTATCCATGCCTTTTGGGGGGGGCAAAAAAGGGCCCGTTTTCACGAAAACAGGCGGGTTTTGCTCATTTCCCCCCCCCCCCCGAGCACTCTATAAGTCCTTTTTAAAAGGGGGGGGAGCATTTTGGGAGGTTTGCAGAGGGCAAAACCTTTTTTTTAAATTTGCCTCTTCAAAACCTTGGTGCGTCTTATACTCCGGTGCTTCGTATACTCCCCCCCCAAAAAAGGTATATATCACAACAGACTGTTTTACATATAGCAATAGCATTTAGACTTGCAGTACTCCACAATGCTTTACAGCGCTCTCTAAGTGGTTTACAGAATCAGCGTATTGCCCCTAACTATCTGAGTCCTCATTTTACAAACCTTGAAAGGATGGAAGATCAACCTTGAGCCAATCAGGATCGAACTGCTAGCAGTCTGCAGAATTAGTCTGCAATACTATATGTCATCCTCAATCTTGGGTCCTATACAAGAGGCCTGGAAATTTAAATGAATGAATGAATCTTTGTATAATCTTTGTATAAAAAGATTCATTGATTTGATATCTTAATCATGACATCTGTCAACTTACGGCGGAAATCTGAATAGTTAAATTCACTAATAGAATACAAATCTTATCTATATAAACTAGTAGGTAGTCATCAGGAATGCATCAAATTTGATGCAGATTTCTTAAAATTTCAGCATAATACAGCAGTTAACTGTACTTATCAATATGAAACCTGATGCATTTCCTCATGCATCTAGGGCAGTGGTGTCAAACTTAATCACATTCCAGGCCACATCAGGAGTTTGTCCTTCGGGGGGTTGGGGAGGCATGGCTGATCAGTGTGGGTGGGGTAGCTGGTCCCAGGACAGCAAGGGCTGGTCCCTCACCATCTCCAGGACAGCCATATGGGCCAACTCTGTAGCTTATTGCAGGCTGGATCCAGTCCACAGGCTGAATGTTTGATACATCTGCTCTAAATAATGCATTCTCCGCTGCACAAAAGTTCTCAAACAAACAGAACAGCCTTGCTATTTTCAAGTTTAGATTACCTCATAATGTTAATTTAACAGAGAAAAAAATTAAGAAAAAATTTCATACTTTCAAAAATTGATGAACTGTAAAACCTTCCAAATTATATATAAGGCATAGCCAATATGTCAATTTCAAATTGTCTCATAAGAACCATTTTTGAGTAGAGAAAACTTGTCATTATCATGGGGAAAAAGATACACCTCATAGTGTGAATTAATATCTTATAAATTAACGTATCATTAACTAATAAATGAAGTTTCTAGACTGAAAAATGAGAGATAATTTTTCCCAAATGAAGGAGAAATGTAGAGAGAAACATTTAATATGATATAACTTAGCTGTATTCAATATTAATTTTAAATAATAATGGGAGGGGAATCCTAGTGGACAACCATTTAAATACGAGCTAGCAGTGTGCAGCAGCTGCCAAAAAAGCCAACACGATTCTAGGTTGCATAAACAGAGGGATAGAATCAAGATGCCCTGAAGTGTTAATACCACTTTATAATGCCCTAGTAAGGCCACACTTGGAATACTGCATTCAGTTTCGGTCGCCACGATGTAAAAACGATGTGGAGACTGTACAAAGAGTGCAGAGAAGAGCAACAAGGAAAATTAGGATGCTGGAGGCCAATGTCCCCTCTAAGCTGCGCGCCTGCGCGGCTGCGCACATAACAAGAAAACACCGCGCAGAAGTTTCAAAACTGCAGCGCAGTGTTTCTTTAAATGTGACTGAAAATATCCCCCCTCCTTCCCTTCTCTCTCTGCACCTTTCTCCTCCATCTGGTGATTGGTGAAATCAAGGAAGACTCTGCCCAGACTCTTGTCCGAAGTGGTGTAGGGTTTCCTGCCTAGGCAGAGGGTTGGACTAGAAGACCTCTAAGGGATGTTCCAACTATTCTATTCTATTCTATTCTATTCTATTCTATTCTATTCTATTCTAATACAGTTTTAAAAAGATTATCAATTTAAGTGAGGCATTAAATAGATTTTAATATGCTACAAAGAATTCTCGAGACATTCTGTGTGTAAATCTGATCATATTAATGTTTCATAGTCTGAAATTTAAGAATCAGACATTTTAGAGGAAAAATGCTATTAAAGCTATTAGAACCTTACAAATAGATAAATATTATTAATATTATATGTAATATTGTAAATAATTGGGAACTCTTTCTACTTTCTATCACTTAAATATGTAATATTAAGTAAAGTGTTTACTTTCATATATGTTTGTTTTAATTTTTCCTGTTAGGATTCCAAAGAACTGTTGCTATTGCAGATTCTAACTACAACTGGTTTTATGGTCCGGAAAGCCAGTTGGTTTTCCTAGATAAATTTGTTATGCGCAATGGCAGTGGAAACTGGTTGGCTGATCAGATTCGAAGGAACAGAATACTTGAAGGCCCAGGGACACCTTCCAAAGGACAGCGTTGGTGCACACTTCACACAGAATTTCTCTGGTATGAAATAAGTAAATCATTAATCAATGGGCTACAAAGATGGTGGAGAAGAGAAAAGGCAGGCATAGAAATAAGTTTTGATACACTTGTCAGGAATGTATAGAATCTGTTCCATTCTTTCTCAGCTGTACATTCCCAAGAAAACATCAGGTTAAATAAGTACTTCTACTGAAGAAAATCAATACATGTTCTGTGCATGTATTCTGCGCATAAGAAGAGTTCTGGAAGAGTTAGCAACAGCATGAGTGATAATTGTATATAGCCTGAAATAGTGTCATCTGAGTAGAACAGGAACTGAATTGGCCTTTGTGAACTAAGTTATATCTGTGTATATAAAAATGGCTGTGTGTATATATATATGTGTGTATGGTCCAGCATACTCTGGAATGCTTCAAGCAATCTCAACCAAACTTGGTACACAAATGATTTACTCTCTGGAAACAAATACTGTGGGGTAAGAGACACCCCTAACACCCCTCGGGGTGTGTGTTCTGTTAAGATACAGCCTATTGTGCCTTAAAATGGCTTCTACTGTACTGCCATAAAATGGCTTCTACCGTACAGCGCAGTGGAGTTTCCATGTTAACGGTTTCGCAGTACTCCACAAGGGAGCTCCCTCTGGTAAGGGGGAAAATACAACATTAGAAATTATGTTTGGTCCAGACATATTCAACAAAAATCAGGGCTTTTTCTGTCTAATACAGGATTAGGATAAATAAATACCCAGGCAACACCAGCTTATCAGCTACTATATATAAAAGATCATGGCAATTGTCTTTCGAGAAGTTAGCCCAACAGCTCTAGTGTGGCATTACTTTGATTCATCATTTGATTATGGAAAGTGGGCAAATGTCAGATGGACATTTTTATGCAATAGATGAGTTAGAGCTTTCCAAATATGTGCCATGAAATTATATTCTCTATCAGAAATGAGAAGATAGTTCCAGAAACAGATAAGTCATGTTGGAGGTGGATGAGCAGGGAATGAAATGAGTCTTACAGAAACAGCTAGTTACAGAGGCATGCAGACTCTTGAAACAAGAGTTGTTGGTTGGTTAGCACAGGTTATGTATTCTTCCATTTTGCTTGCTTTGCATGTGTTGGATGGGATGATCCTGTGAATGGATGTTGCTTGCGAATGGTTAATGCCTTGTTGGTAAATTATTTGTTTGGCCAATAATGGGTCAGCTCTATTTTATCTCTGTGTTGGTTGCTTCTTGTTTGATAACTGCTTGATGGCATTGTTTGGTGATGATTTTTATTTTGGGATTGTTGAAATATAGTTTGGCTTTCATTATTTGGTTGGTAAGGAGGCTGTAGTTGTTCTAGGTCTTGGTTGATTGCTTGTGATTTGTGGTATGATGTGCTCATAATTTTAATAGAATTGACTTGATACATCTCTTGATCACTATGTAGGCTTCTAAGAATTCCCTTTCGTGAGAATTTTTCGCGATTATCCTATTTAGATTAGGAAACCATATTGAGTCTTTTCACAGCCTGATTCTCAAGGATACATGTATATCTTGCTAATCTTTTGTCTGTTTTGGCCTATGCGGCAACACTTGCATTTTATTTTGTAAGATTACTCCTGTTTTGTCTTCCTTTGGTATTGCGGCCTTGAATTTGCTTAGGATGCTTTGTAGAGACTTTGTTTATTTGCATACTTCAGAAATGTTCAAATAGCTGGAACTACCTTTTAACATACTCCAAAATGCCTTTGATGTAGGGAGCATTAATCTTTTTATGATGCTTGGGCTTTTATCTAGCAGTGTAGCAAGTTACAGAAAGTAGAAATCATAACATTTTTTTAAAAATACAGTGGATACACATGCAGTTTGAAATAGCCATTCTGTTTTGCAAGATGTCCTTCAATGAAAGCTGGTATGTATCTTTTACTTAGTAACCAGACAAGTCTCTGTAACTAAAAATTGTCCAACTGAGATTGAGAGGCACTCTGAGCAATTGAGGATCACAGATAATATTTCAATATTTATTATAAAGTAAGAAACATAACTGTTCCTGCTTTGCTATAAATACATATAACTGCAAAATTCCTTTCAGTCAATATGGATTGCTTTAATCATTTTTAAATTATTATTCAGAGTATGACAATTAAAAAGTAAATTCAATTGTATTCAACAGGATTTATGGCTTGGCAGGAGTTTTAGAGTAGGAAGCTTTAGTGTGCAATCCTCTTGCAAATATACTTAGAAGTAAATCCAACTAAGCGTAGAAGAAGCTTACTTGAAAGCAAATATGGAAGTGTTAGTTATTTTAATAGGGAGGTTTGCCATGTGTCCACTTAAGCCCTGATTTAAACAAGCCCTGATTAGTTAAGAGGATTGGTGGCAGGTTTAAAGGACTCATTATGTTCTATTTCCATGCCACTTAGGCATCTTTTGAGCCCAATATTTTGCATAGTCAGGGTTTTTTTGCATAGTGGGTTTTTTCACAGCATAGATTCAGGTTGAAGGTTTGGTGAATATGTGTGTGTGTGTATACGCGGGTGTAACTATCATCTATCTATCTTCCATTGATAATAAAACTTTTTTTAAAATGATGAATAACATTTGTTTTAGTACATCTTGCTACCTGTTCACCTCACCTAATTTCCCACCTGGGTGTTCTTATGACTATACAAACATTCATCTTTTTCTCAAGCTATTTAACAGGCAACAAAGGAAATACTCTAATAGAGTATTGAACTTTAAGCTATTTCCCCATTACACTGTATATCTGGCCCAGTTCAACCCAATGCAATGTCCTCTAAGTATGTGGAATTCCCATTATTTTCATCCAGAACAATATGATATTTTCATCATATCAGATAAAGGAAAGTTGTTTGAAACAAAACACCAATCTTGAAAATGTGCCAAAAAAATTTCTTACCAAACAAAAATATATTCCCAAGTTTTATACTTGGGAAGGCAGAAGGATTGCTAATGGACAAGTGCAAACATCATTTAAACCAGACAGATATTTGAAAGCCAGGAATGGAGCATATTTTTTCTAAATAAGTTTGCATTCCAAGTTTTCCAAATTCAGCTTACTCTTTTTGAGATGTGCTTTTTCCAGAAATTCTGAACCATGTTAAAGAACAAATTCCTAAAATGTGAGCTAATATATTGTTTATACAAAGCAAAAAACAAAAAATTTAGCATAATCTTCTTCATTAAAGACTATTGCAGGGTGGAATATTGTTCCATATTAACACTTCCAAATGCTTTTACAAAGTAAAAAAAGTTGATAGTAGTAATGTGGTTTCTTTTAATGTTTTTATTATTTCTATCCTGTCTTGAAATTCACTGATCAACAACTCATTCTCTTTATGTTTTGAAAGGTATGATTCAAGCCTGGGATTTGTCCCTCCACCAGATTATGGTATTCCCAAACTTCATTATTTCGAGGATTGGGGAGTTGTAACGTATGGAAGTGCTCTGCCAGCCGAAATCAACAGCCCCTTTCTCTCCTTCAAATCAGGAAAGCTGGGAGGACGTGCAATCTATGACATGGTTCACCAGAACAAGTACAAAGAATGGATCAAAGGTTGGAGGAACTTCAATGCTGGGCATGAGCATCCAGATCAGAACTCATTTACTTTTGCCCCCAATGGTGTACCTTTCATAACAGAAGCTCTGTATGGACCAAAATACACGTTTTTAAATAATGTGCTTATGTTTTCTCCAGCTGTATCAAAGAGTTGTTTTTATCCCTGGGAAGGACAAGTTACTGAAGATTGCTCATCAAAGTGGTTGAAATATAAACACGATCTGGCTGCAGATTGCCAAGGGAAAGTAATTGCTGCTATAGAAAAAAATGAGATCATCTTTATCAGAGGAGAAGGAGTAGGTGCCTACCACCCTAAACTAAAGTTAAAAAGTGTACAGAGAAACCTATTACTTCTTCATCCCCAGCTTCTCTTGCTAGTGGATCAAATATGTCTTCAAGATGACAGTCCTGCCAAAGTAGCAGCTAGTTTCTTCCACAATGTTGATGTGCCTTTTGAAGACACAGTTATTGATAATGTCCACGGAGCCTTCATTCGGCAACAGGATGGGATCTACAAGATGTACTGGATGGATGATACTGGATATAGTCAAAAAGCTACCATTGCATCAAGAATGTATCCCAGAGGTTATCCTTACAACGGGACAAACTACGTGAATGTCACTACTCATCTGCATAGCCCAATCACTAGAGTTGTATACCTCTTCATTGGACCCTCCATAGACGTCCAGAGTTTCAGCGTCCATGGGAATGCTCAGCAGCTGGATATTTTTGTCACCACCAGTGAGCATGCTTATGCCATCTATCTGTGGGCTGATGACAATAAAAGCCACTCTGCCTTTGCACAGGTTATTGCAGACCACCAAAAAGTTGTGTTTGAGCGAGCTTCTGCAATTAGGAACTCCCCAGTTTTGGCAGTAAAAGACAATATTGAGATAGTAGAGAAAAACCTTCAGCATTTCAAGCCTGTGTTCCAGCTATTAGAGAAGCAGATCCTTTCACGTGTGCGGAACACAGATAGCTTCAGAAAGACAGCTGAACGCCTACTACGCTTTTCAGATAAAAGGCAGACAGAAGAAGTCATTGATAGAATATTTGCAATTTCTCAGCAGCAACAAGGCAGAGCAAAAAAGAACAAAAAAGTGGCTAAAGGCTACAAATTTGTAGATGCCGGCCCGGATATATTTGCACAAATCGAAGTCAATGAAAGAAAAATTCGGCAAAAAGCACAAAGCTTAGCCCAAAAAGAATTGCCTGTGGATGAAGAAGAAGAAATGAAAGATCTTGTGGATTTTGGAGATATTACATACGCGAAAGAGAGAAACAGTGTGCCAATCAAAGTTCATCCTGGTCTGTCCCAAATATTTTCCACTGCTCGAAGCAGTGCTCCTTTGGTGTCAGCATCTTACACACGTCTTTTCCTCATTTTGAATATTGTCATTTTCTTTGTTATGCTAGCAATGCAACTCACCTGGTTCCAGAAAGCCAAGAGCTTACATGGGCAAAGATGCCTTTATGCAATCTTGTTAATCGACAGCTGTATATTACTCTGGCTATATTCTTCTTGTTCCCAATCACAATGCTAGCCAAAAAAAAAAAGACTATTTGCTATTTGACCATTCTATGGTTAGGTATGTTTATGCAAAGGTGCAGAATATATTTTCTTTTCTGAATGTATTCCAGGAAATATCTATGGAATAATTGTTCTCTTTTAATCAGAGAAGATGAAATTAATGGGCATTGAGACATTTGACACATTTCTCAGATTACCACCAACATACGGGTCAAGTCTGTTCTATAAATGAATGTCATGTGCTTTTATTCTGAATTCAATATGTGCATTTAATTTTCTGCTCCAAAAGCAATTCTCCTTGTCACTGAGTTGAGTTATTATTTTTAACCGTATGCAACTGGGATGGTTTAATCAAAATCTACTGGTTGTTATCGTATGGATAATCCTCAGATAATAGTCCTCAGTGATATAGATTCCTTTTCACTGTTTTGCCTGTTTTAAAGTACTGTGCTATTACAATTAGCATTTTTTTTAAAAAAAACGTGGATACCATTTCTTCCTAGTTAGTCTTCATACCTATCATATTTTTCAGACTATAAGACCAGAGTATAAGACGCACCAAGATTTTGAAGAGGTAAATTTAAAAAAAAAAGGTTTTTCTCTCCCTGGCCCCCAGGAGCACACTGCAGGCCTCTCAAATCCTCTGCATGCCCCATTTTTTGTGAAAAGGGTGCATGCAGAGAGTTTGAGAGGCCTGCAAAGTTCTCCTGGGAGCTAGAAAGAGCAAAAACAAGCAAAAGACATTATGTTTTTTGCAAAAATGGGCCTGTTTTTTTTTTTTTTTTTTGCAAAAAGTGGAGATTCAGAGGGTTTGGGAGATCCATACAGTGCTCCTGGGGGCTGGGGAGGGCAAAAAATGGCCAATTTTTTGCAAAGAACAGGATGTGCAGAGAGTTTACAAGGCTTGCAGAGTGCTCCTGGGGCTTTGGGGGAGAAAGCAGACCCATTTTTCTGAAAAACGGGCTATTTTCACTCATTTTTGTCCTCCCCAGCCTCCAGGAGTACTCTACAGGCCTCCCAAACCCTCTGCATACTTCATTTTTTGCAAAAAGGGCCCTGTTTTCACTGGTATTTGCCCTCCCAACCCCCAGGAGCACTTTTCAAGCCTCCCAAACCCTTGTGTGTCCATTTTTGCAAAAAACGGGATGCTTGGGGTGGAGTTTCATGAGGCCAAAAATGCTGTATTCACTGTATAAGACACACCCAGATTTTCACCCGCTTTTTTGGGGGGGAGGTGCATCATATACTCTGAAAAATACGGTATTTGTTTTGCTTCCACCCTAGTTAATTGTGAGGATCCTCTTTCAAATGTGACCTGTCATGAGATAGAAAAACAGTCTGGGCTAAGAGCTGTATCTAACTTTAAATGAATCCTTGTTCCATAGATATTCTCCTTGTATTCAACCTCTTTTCCCATTGATCTAAGGAAACAATTAGGGCTAAAGCATAGCATATTATCATTTTTTGAGTCCAGGATCCAAACGGTATGGGCATACATGTTATAAAGTTACAAAGTATTCCATAATCTAATGTCGCAGACAGTAATGGTATTTTTATGAAACAGTCAAACAAATCAGCTCCTCATAATTTTTTATAACTTATCAAATACTCAGTGATCAATGTATATTAATGTGTCAGTCAGTTTACTTGACAAACTATGCAGAATATAAAATTGTTAAGGTTCTAGAAAGTAGAAGACCACTGAGGATGGAAGAACCTACATCTGGTAGTCATTGATATTGGTATATTAGAAGGTTGCATTTAATGCGTAAGATGATATTATTCGTTGCAGTGCTTCTCTATAAAAATTGGAGCCTTTTCTTGGGTAGCATATTGGAAGTAATTGATAAATGAAGACTTTGACCCTGCTAGATTTGAGTATCAGGCCCATAGGTACTAGATGTTGTTCAAACAAGGAATGCTTTCAACAACCAAAAACTTTGTTTTAAAGAAAATAATGTTTATCCCAAATGTCTTTTGCTAAATAAATAATGTCAGTTATGCATATACTTCGATATTGATTATTACTGCTCTTGTATAGAAGATACAAATTCCTCTTTCTTTACATATGAACCTTACAGAATTTGTTGCTCAGGAGTAACTTTACAGCCTTAACATTTATTAAATGTCTCATGGATATGTAAAAGTATCCGGGCACATTCCCAATTCCAAAAAGCAAATGAAATATCAAGACCCAAGAATGAGATGTGGTGTTATTTCTAAGTTGTTTCTTTTTAGTTGTTCACCTATAAGAGAGAATCCTGCCTGACTAAAGTAACTATCTACATAACTATAGACATACTCTGTGAACTGTTGGTGGGGGGCATCAGAAGCCACTTCCTTTCCAAGTTCTGCGTCTTTGCCCTCTGAGAAACAGTCCCTCCCTTCTTGGATTCCAGACTACATTCCATCCCACATAATGAACTGTAGCATTCTATCAACACACTCCAATCTGTGCCTTCCATAACCTACAGTAGCAGTTGTGACATAATAGCTCTAGAAAGTATGTCTGAGTGGCTGATTTCAGATGATTGTTGTTGTTGATTGTGAAGTCATATCCGACCCATCACAACCCCATGGACAACATTCCTCCAGGCCTTCCTGTCTTCTACCATCCCCCGGAATCCATTTAAGCTCACGCCTACTACTTTGGTGACTCCATCCACCCATCTCATTCTCTGTCGTCCCTTTCTTCTTTTGCCCTCAATTTTTCCAAGTATTAGGCTCTTCTCCAATAAGTTCTTCCTTCTCATTAGGTGATATATAATAATAAATATGCAAGTTAGAGAAAGTAGTTCATAAATGAGTACATACTGGGGTCATTTCCTGCAGAAATGGATGTAGTGTGTGAAATTGCACCCAAAATAGAAATTAGAAATGCGATTTAAATAGATTTTCATACACATTAAAAAAAAATCCAAGCTTATGTGAAAATAAGACAAAACAAACTCGATTTCTTTTTAAAAAAGAGAAAACCATAGTGCAATAGGTGGCTTCATCTCCATCCCTATTTTTAAGAAATGCCTAGTTCACACAATACAAATAATGGTGGTTGGGGGTGGGATAGGAAATTTGGCATATAATGGCCTCACACATTGCAGGTTTTGCAATTACAATTAGGCACGAGGAAATGAATACATAAACATTCCCACCGTTGGTTCTGTAAAATGCAAGTGCCAAATAGCAAATTCATCCTTTCTCTGGACTTAGAATATGCTTGCCGGTTAAAATTAAATTCAAAACAGAACAGATTCTCTAGATCAGTGTTTTTCAACTTTTTTTGTGCAAAGGCACACTTTTTTCACGAAAAAAATCACGAGGCACACCACCATTAGAAAATGTTAAAAAAATTTAACTCTGTGCCTATATTGACTATATATAAAGTAATTTTCCCACGGCACACCTTACACTATGTCACGGCACACTAGTGTGCCGCGGCACAGTGGTTGAAAAACACTGCTCTAGATCATTAATAGGAAAAGGAAAAAAAATCCTGTTCCATCTGCCTAAAAGAGATATTTTTTAAAGCAATGAAGGTCAGTCAAAGTTTAAGTATTCCAGTGTGGTACACTCTGAATATTAGATGTTCCACTGTTTTTAAAGAACAAATTAATTTGCTGAGCTACAGACTTCAAAACTGCAGCTGTGTTTGGGTAACATTTATCTACATATTGGGTGAGAAGGTTTGTTCCAAGTCGGGTTAATTGTCTTCCTTTTTTAAAAATGACTAAAGTCTACAAAATTTTAAACTTCTTGTTCTATTTGAACAGAACCTGACTTGCCATATTTTTCAGAGTATAAGATGCACTGGCGTATAAGTCATACATTAGATTTTGGGGAGGAAAATAGGGGGAAAAGATCTGCCTACCAGGTATTCATCTGGCTGGCGTCCTTAGTCTGGTCAGATTTAGCACATACGTTTGTTGGTTTTGAACGTGTGCGCACGCTTTTTATCCCTGGTTGGGGATTAAAAAAACAGTTTCTAAAGCACAGCTAATCGTTAGAGAGGAGCAATGAGAAAAGCAGGCAAAGCACTGAAGATCACTCATTAGCACCTCATTAGGACTGAAAAAAAAAGCTTCGAAAAAGCTACATTCAGAATATAAGACGCACCAAATTTTCAGCCTCTTAGGGACGGGGAAGTGCGTTTTATACTCTGAAAAATATGGTATATTTCTTTCTGAAATTTGCATCGATTATGTAAGAGCCTGTAACATATGTTGAATAAGCCACATCTTGAAATTTAATATTTACATTAAAAAAAATCTGTATTTTTTATTCCTTTCCAAATTTTTAAAATTCCATTGTTGCTCATCACATTTTTTCCACTGCCATTATATTTATAAAACTTTACTGATGAACCATGATGACATATCAGAATATAAGATGCATTTTCTTCTTCTTTTCAATCATGTCTGATTCTTGGAGACCAACTGGACAAGTGCCTGCAGTTTTCTTGGCAAGGTTTTTCAGAAGTGGTTTGCCATTGTCTCCTTCCTAGAGCTGAAAGGGAGGGAACTGTCCAACCCCCCCCCCAGCTGACTTTGCAACTATGGCAGGATTAGAACTCATGGTCTCCTGGTTTCTAGCTTGTAGCCGTAACTACCACTCTAATACAAAGGATTTTAAAGATTAATATGTAATTGAGACCAGATGTCTTTCTTTTGGACAAAGTCGTGGAACTTTGTTTTTGTATGTGATGACTGCAGCAAGATTATAGTATGTACAAAGATGAAAAGATTCTGTGCTACTACCATGGAGGAATATGGTGGGTGAAAATGATAGAACTTGCTAAGATGGTCAACTTGATAGAAAAAAACCACAAGATCTATGTTTGCAGTCCCTAAGGGACTGCCAAACCCTTAGGGTCTTTCTGGTAAAACAAAAAGATAAACATGATTTATGGTTTTAGACAGTATAGAAAAATTACTTTGTAACCATGCAGTGTTTGGTAAATTCATAATTGTACTTACTGTTTTAAAGAAGATCAGAAATACTTGTATCTTTTTTCTTTCTTTTTTTGATTTTTTCTTTCTTTTTCTTTCTTGCAGTTTAACCATCTCTGTCTTTCATGCCTTTCTTTTTCTTTCTTACTTTATATTAATTTGTATTAGTATATGTGTGCTTGCGTGTTATATATAATGTAGACTGGCACTAATATTAAAATGAAAATGGAGAAATCCAGGCCTTTATGGCTCAAAAGAGCCATCTGGTGGATATAATTGCAAAAGTAGTTTGCTTTTTTAAAAAAATCACTTTTATATGCACTTTTATATGCTTCAGCAAATCGTGTTAATAAAGAATAATCAGAATTTACTAACAACAACTATCACACATATTGGAACAGGAAAGTGTCCTCAATTTTAAGATCTGATGACATATTTGGAATTTTGAAAACTCAAGAATTTTGTGGGCACTTTTGCAAAATGGCCTCTGGGAGTTTACACATTTTCAAAATGACTGCCATCAGGGACATGAGTCCAAATTTATGTTCTGCGGGGCCTATCTGCCATTCTTTATCCCTGTATTGTAATAAATTGTTTAGAAATCTACAAATAAAGTATTAGGCTGGAGGCACTCATCACTTTTATCTTCTGAGAAAAGTTGTGGGGCTATTTGCAACCCAGACAAGTCATTGGAAATGAAGATGATGTTGCAGGCAACCTATATCAGCGAGCTATAGATATATCACAGTTGCTGTATCAGACCAGTGGCATAGAAATTTAATAAATAAATAATAAAATATATAAATTATGAGAATCAAACAATCCATGTTTTGTCAATTACTTCCCTCCTGCAGATGCCCATTACTGCTTGCAAATGATAATTTGCCCCTCAAAGAGACCTTGAAGCAAACTCTTGTCCCTAGATTGTTATGCTGTTGAACCAGGACAGGGTCAGCTGCATATATCATCTGAGCACAACATAATCAAACCTTGATGCTTTCAGTCTTTTAGTCCGTCCTATCCATTTTGTCTGATGTTTTACTAATATGACTCAGCTCTTACTAATTCTCATTCTAGCATATGGCCAGGTGTTAGGGAGCGTTACTGAATCTTGACATCTCTTTTTCCATGGTAATGTGGTGAACCATAAAAGGGAAATGTAAACAGTTTAGTTAAAACAATCTACAAGCAGTTGAACAATAACTGCATAATCTGAAACTACAGTACATGATCAGAAACGTGACAAAAGGCATCCCTGAAGAAAGTACAGTGAAGATACAGTAGATATTTAGGTCTGAAGACTATATTCAAGTGATATGCTCAATAATTGGTGGGATGTTACCTGTCAAGAATTGATGTCACTGGGAAGAAGCAGAAAAGCTTGGAGGATTGAACATGGGATGGATCACACAGGAACAATGTAAACCTGGTGCTCTAAAGGTCTGAGTTGCTGCTCCTACTTTCTCTTGGCTCATAAGTTGATCTTTCCTTGCTTGCCTAGAGCCTTTTTATATTTGTGATCATTATCCACAATAGCATCCAGCTGCTTTATGTTGGGGCTGGTAGAACTGATCCAACAGATGTTGTCCACCTTTACAAAGTCGAGGTTTAATAAACTGAGTGTCAGCCTTTGTTTTGCTGCTTGCTTTCGGCTGCCATTGAAACAGGGAGGGGGGCATGGTATTTGGGGGGGAAGTATCAGTACAGGAGTGACTGTTAAAAGGAAGTTGTTCTCACCATCTACTGCACATGCTGCAGATAGAGGATTTGCCGCCAAGGCCAACTATCCGGCATACCAACCTGATGATGCTTTTTGAAGATGTGCGGATTGGACTATGGGATGGGGTTACCAGGGGGAGGGGGTTGGGTCACATATTGATATCCATTATTACGCGCGCTTTTGCCTTAGATCTTGCTTTCCTTAGCTGCTATCTACTCATGACCATTAAATTATTCTTAATTTTGCAAAATGGAGTTGAGTGGTTTCTTTCTTGGTTACTGAGGGAGGCCGCCTTGACATTAAGCAGGATCTTAGTTTCACGCTCATCCTTGAGCTAACACCTTCCGAGGGGAGTGCAACAAAATCCCAAACCCCTGAAGAATGTCCCATCAAGGCAGCGACCAGGAGAAAGATATGGGAGCGGCTGCGTCCTTGTGCCCTTTGGAAATGGAGCTAATGGCCGGACTACACTTGGAAGAACGATCCGTTCACCCCAGATGAACATTGGCAGTGGGGCAGAAGTATGACCCCGAGGAAACTCCGGCTGGAGTTACCACAAGGAGACAGAGATGACCAGCAGCTGCTTGGCAGGAAGCAGGTGAGGAGAACCTTATGATGTTCCAGGCTATGAAACTCTTTGAAGAGGCTTGGGAGAGGCGGCGCTTCCATGAGAGTGGTCCTGAAAGAGAAGCAGATCTCCCAGAAACAGAGGAGAGATCTGCAGAGGTCCTGTTCTGCCTGAGAGGAGCCGGGGGGGGGAGAAGGTGGAACTGATCAGGATGACCCAGTCCTGACGCCAGCAGCACCAGCAGCCAGAAACATCCCAAGAGGGGGAGGGGGCCCCTGCAGACGCTGGATGGCTAAAGTTCCCCCAGTGGGTGTGACGTTTGGGGGAGTATAGAATTACATGCAATAGTTCAGAGACAATCTACCAACTGAGGAGGCCAAGGTAAGAATAATGGCATTGGAAAATAAGGCAACTGCTTGGATGGTGGCCCTGCATAATGCTGACTCCCCCCTACTGAGAGACTATAATAGATTTATGGCCACCCTGAGAAAACGCTTTGATGATCCGCTCACGGAGCGAAAAGCAAGAACTAAATTTAAAACCCTTACCCAGGGGAAAAGGCCAATTGTTGAATATATACAAGAATTTTGTGAATTGTCTGTGTACATGCGGGGTTGGTCTGAAGAAGCTTTGATGGATGGATTTATGGATGGGTTAAACAAAGACTTATACCAGAACTATGTAAACAGGGGGGTCCTTCGCAGATTGCAGCCTTGGTATGAATTGGCTGCGGATGTGGAGATTGATTTAGCCCGAGACAATTACCGTGAAGAACCTGAATGCTGTGTGTATACAAAATGTCTACTCCCTACATTTAATGAAGGATATGTTGGCCCAATTGGGTAAAGGAAAGATTTTCACAAAATTGGACCTAAGAGAAGCCTATTACAGAGTCAGAATTAAAGAGGGAGATGAATGGAAAACTGCTTTCAACTGCCCATTTGGTTGTTTTCAATTCCGAGTACTCCCATTTGCCCTACAGGGGGCACCAGCTGTTTTCATGCAACTGATAAATAAAGTTTTGCATGAGCACCTGCACAAGGGTGTGATGGTCTATCTCACATCCTTATTTACATGGAAACACATGAAGAACATGTGAAATTGGTGTGTTCAGTGCTCAAAAAACTCCAAGCAGTGGAACTGTATGCCAAACTGTCTAAATGTGAATTTAGGGGAAAATTGATTATCTTGGGTATTGCATCTCCCATGATGGCATAGAGATGGACCCAGCAAAGGTCCAAGCTGTCATTGAATGGGCACCCCCCCACACACCCGCAAACAATTACAAAGTTTTTTGGGATTTGTGAATTTTTATCGTCAATTTATTCCCTCATTCACCAGCATTGCCCTATCCATTACGAACCTCCCAAAGTCTAAAGGGGAGACCAAACCCAAACCAGGGAAGCCATTAAATTGGACTATAGAATGTCAAGCCGCGTTCGAAAAACTGAAGTGACTCTTTGCTGCTGAACCAGTTTTAAAACACCCAGACATGGATTCACCATTTATCGTCCAAGCTGATGCTAGTGATGTAGCAGTGGGAGCAGTGTTACTACAAACGAACACTGATGGGAACCTGCAGCCTTGCGCTTATACCTCTCGAAAACTGAGACCGAAAGACAATGGGCTATATGTGAAAAGGAGGCTTTTGCTGTCAGGTGGGCTTTGATGACCTGGCGACATTTCCTGGAGGGGGCTAAACTCCCTTTTGAAGTATGGACTGATAACAAGAATTTGGAGGCATTGGAAACCCCTCGAAAGCTATCTTCTAAACAGATGAGGTGGGCGCAACATTTCAATCGGTTCAATTTCACCCTGAAGTACATCCCGGGAGGGAGGAACTTTATGGTGGATGCTTTATCCAGACTCCTACAATACAATAGCTCAAAGCTTAGCATGGTTCACCCAGTTGTCCCGACGAAGAGTCTTGCTGCTCCGATGGTTACCAGAAGCCAAAGCAACTCTAATTTCAAGGTCACAAAGGACCTCATCTGCAAATTCAAGGAAGGCCTTGAGTCCGATGACTGGTTTAAACAACAGTCAAATGAATGTACCATGAAAGATAGTCTAGCTTGGATAGGGGCTAAAGTGTATGTTCCTGCTAGCATGAGGACTTTTCTTCTATAGCGGGCCCATGATTCGTGAATGGCAGGCTATTTTGGGTTTGTGAAGATTCTACATCTCATTAAAAGACAATTTTGGTGGCCTTCATTGAAAAAAGACATTGAGTCCTATGTGGCCAGTTGCCACATATGTGCTGCTGTGAAGCGCCCAGCAGGAAAACCCCAGGGCCTGTTCCAAGGTGCTAAGCTCTGCTCACCATCCTCAAACTAACGGGGCTTGTGAATGGACTAATTCTGTTTTGGAACAGTACCTCCGGTGTTTCATTAATTATCAGCAGGATAATTGGGCTGAGTTATTACCACATGCTGAAGTGGCCTACAACAACTCTATGCACAGCAGCACCGGTTTCACCCCTTTTAGAATAGTGTTTAGCCATGATTTTGTACCTATTCCAGAACTGCCCCAGGAAAAACCACAAGTTTTGTCCCTCTCTGAGTGGAGTGACCAGCTCTGGCGAATCTGGCCTTTGACCCACAAGGCGTTGGATGCTGCTCATTGAGCACACAAGAAACAGGCCTTCAAGAAGAGAACGAAACAAAGAGAGTACAAAGTTGGAGATCGTGTGTTTTTGTCTACCAAGTTTCTCCAAACCACCCAAAAGTCTAAGAAAATGAGTCAGTCTGTTTTCTATTGTGAAGATTATTAATCCTGTTTCTATGCTATTGGAACTACCGAAGTATCTTAACCGTGTTTACCCAGTGTTTCATGTAAACCTTTTAAAGCCAGAACTCACTTCCTCTTTGCGGGTTCCTCTACCTACACCACCTGTTCCTCTTCTCATTGAAGGAGAGCAACATTTTGAGATCAAGGACATTTTGGACTCTAGAAAATGTAGAAATCGAATTCAATATCTAGTCTCCTGGAAACATTTCCCCCCCTCCCAAGCTGAATGTGTCAATAAGTCCCACGTTAGGGCTCCTAGACTATTGCGTAAATTCTACTCTACCTCTCCCGATAAGCCATGACCTGAATTGACTTTTACATTTCTACCTTTTTCTTGTTCCTGTTTTGTGTTCTTCGTATGTTTGTTTGTTTGTTTCTTTTCCTGCAGGGATGACTTCCTTTCCTGACGGAGGGCCGGATGTCAGCCTCTGTTTTGCTGCTTGCTTTCGGCTGCCATTGAAATGGAGAGGGGGGCGTGGTATTTGGGGGGGGGGAAAGTATCAGTACAGGAGTGACTGTTAAAGGGGGGGTTGTTCTCACCATCTACATCTGCATGCTGCAGATAGAGGATTTGCTGCCAAGGCCAAATGTCCGGCATACTAACCTGATGATGCTTTTTGAAGATGTCTCCCACATGATACCTGTGGGATGTGCGGATTGGACTATGGGATTGGGTTACCAAGGGGAGGGGGTTGGGTCACATATTGATATCTATGATTACGCATGCTTTTGCCTTAGATCTTGCTTTGCTTAGCTGCTATCTACTCATGACCATTAAATTACTCTTAATTCTAAAAAAATGGAGTTGAGTGGTTTCTTTCTTGGTTACTGAGGGAGGCCGCCTTGACACTGAGCAGGAAGTCAAATCAGTTTCTTTCCAACTTCTGTCTCAATCTGCACAGCCTATCTCTTCCGCTGTTTAGTTTTTCCTGTAAATGAATGCTTATGTTCTTCATTTCCCCTTCTGTTTATTTAAAACAGTTTGCAGTTTCAGAAAAGTGACAGAGAAAGTTCATGTAGAAGAAACCAAAATAACTCTTCTTGCTTTGCAGAGGGAGACTGAAATTCAAACTCCCACAATGCTCAATCATGACTTTGGGTGACACACTTTGGGAATTCAATCTACCTCACAGGGATCCTGTAGGGAAAAATTTAAAGTATCTCATAATGTTAGCAGCCTTGGGTTTTCGAAGGAAAAGAAGGATTAAAACTTGCAAGCAAAGAAATGAAATATGGTAAAAACTATAAGATGAATCAAAATGACACTGATAACCGGTGGAATTTGTGGTGAGTATTTCAGATTGATGAAAAGAACATTACAGCACTGTGACGCAACATCCATTTTTCTACAAGTGGTACAAAGTCACAAGTATACCCCAAAGTGGTAGAGCTTGCAACATGGCACTGCTTTTATCATTTTGACTGGAACAGTGGGATAATGCAGATACACCACTTACAATCATTCATTCAGCAACTATTGTAAGTTACAATGGCATTTTTAAAAAAAGTATCTTACAATAGATCCTTACACTTATTGCTATCACAACATCCCCACATTACGCGATCAAAATTCAGCTGCTTGGCTATTGACGTTTATTTTCAACCGTTGCAGTTCTTTAGGGTCATATGTTCACCATTTGCAACCTTCCCAGCTCCCTTTCAACAAACGATGGCAATGGGAAGCTGGATTTGCTTAATTAACTTAACAGCTGCAGTCATTCATTTAACAACCATGGCAAAAAGGGTCATAAAATTTGAGGCAATTCACTTAACAACTACCTTATTTAGCAATGGAAACGTTCTAATTGTGGTTGTCAGTTGCTAACCAGCTCTATCTCTGTATCTAACTTAAGATGAATAACGGAAACAACAAGAAACTTTAAGGAGGAAGTTTACTTTATACTAAATAAAGATCATGCTGCAGTTTCAAGAATACATGTTTGCTCATTTAAAGAAAACGTACAGTGAAGGAGAAGTTACTATAAGAACAAAGTTTGAAGAAACAGAATGGTTCAGCTATAGAAAGGGAGTGAGACAAAAATCATACTCTCCTGCTTAACTTTTATTAAAATATTTAAGACAATGAACGATAATAGCAGGATTGGAACAGGTAGTAGGTGGAATCAAAAGTGGAAATCCAAAATTTTAAATATATAAAATGTACCACCATGGATAACTGCAGAAGGGGGTCAAGAGAAGCAAATAATGAAATGTGCATCACAACATCACAATGCCATTTCACACATTTCTCAGCAACCAGGTTATGAAAGTACTGTACAAAAGTGCAGAACTTGCATCGTGATGCCACAAAACCAGTTTCATCATTTTGACACCTTCATAGTCTCAAAATTGAAGACGCCTATGGATACCATCCTGTTGATTTAAAGTAAAGAATGATCTTGTTACTTTAAAGCAGGGCTGTCAAATTTCTGGCCCATGGGCTGGATGCATCCCATGCTAGCCTGACCCATACCCGGTTTAGCGAATGGGGAAAAAGTCCCAATATGTCATGTGACGCTGTAGTGATGATGTGCTTTACAGTAAAGAATGATCCTTAAAAAAACAATAACACAATAACAGTGTTGGCAGGGATCTTGGAGGTCTTCTAGACCCTCTACTCAAGCAGTAAACTCTATACCATTTGAGACAAAAGGTTGTCCAATCTCTTCTTAAAAACTTCTAGTGTTGGAGCACTCACAATTTCTGGAGGCAAGTCATTCTACTGGTTAATTGTTCTGTCAGAAAATTTCTTCAAAGTTCTAGGTTGGTTCTCTTGTTGATTAGATTCCATTCATTGCTTCTTGTCCTGCCTTCAGACTCCCTCTTTTTTGCAGCAGTCCTTCAAATATTAGAACACTGCTATCATGTTACCCCAGTCTTTCTCTTCTCTAGACTAGACATACACAATTCTTGCAACTGTTCTTCATATGCTTTAGCCTTCAATCCCGATCATTTTTGTTCTTCTTCTGTGCACTCTCTTTAGAATCTCAAAATCTGTTTTATATCATAGCAACCAAAACTGGATGCAATATTGCAAGTGTGGTCTTACCAAGGCATTATAAAGTGGATATTAACACTTCACATCATCTTCATTATATTCCTCTGTTAATGCAGTCTAGGACAGTGTTGGTGTTTTGGCAGCTGCAGTGCAAACTTTATGGTGTAGTCAGGAGATTGATTTAGGTTTTCCCAAGACTTCAGTGAATGTGAATGACAAAGCTAATAGAGAACCAACAAGGATCAGACCTGATCTGGTGCCTGAATTGCTAAGAACCCATTAAGATAATATTCATAAGTAGATACCAGTCAATAGTTAAAGGAGCAAATGCCTCGAAGGACTGAAGAGGATTTTCAGACGATGGAAAAATGGGTAGAAATCACCAAGATATATTTTAACAGGGACAAAATCCTATATTTGGATTTAAAAAAAAATCAAAATTACAGGTAAAGGATGGAAGTGAAAATTCTATTGGAAGCAATATATATATATGAAAAGGATTTGCATTTCTTGGCAGATTACAAGCAGAACACAGGGCAAAAGAAATTCAGTCACACATACAATTCTAACCCAGACAGGGTAGAATTGTTCAGCACTGTTCCCTCTAAGGTGCGCGGCCGCGCGGCCGCGCACATGGCAAGAAACCCCCGCGCAGAGGTTTCTTTCAAAGCAAACGTGGGGGAGTCCTTTGCAGGCGGCTAGAACTGGCCGCCCGCAAAGGACCTTCCCAAACTTGTTTCAGCGGCAGCTCTCAGCCTGGCGGCAGCGTCACTCAGACTATGGAAGGAGGGGGAGGAGGAGGGAACTAAAGAGAGCTTTTACCGAGTCTGCGCCCCACAGCCAGGACTGTCCTTGCGCCCCTCAAGCCGCGTTTCTTCCCCGCAAAGCCCTTCGGGCAACCCGAGAGTTCCGCTTGACGCCAGAAGGGCTTTGCAGGAAGAAACGCGGCGTTTCTTCCTGCAAAGCCCTTCTGGCGCCAAAAGGAACTCTCGGGTTGCCCGAAGGGCTTTGCGGGGAAGAAACGCGGCTGGAGGCGCCAGGACGGTCCTGGCTGTGGGGCGCAGACTCGGTAAAAGCCTCTCTTTGGTTCCCTCCTCCTCCTCCTCCTCCTCCTCCTCCTCCTCCTCCTTCTTTCTGGAGCCCCTTCCTCAAAGATTTGGTACCAAAGCAATGGCGGTGAGGAAGTTGTGTCTTTTGGATTTTGCACTGTTGTCTTTTCAATGGTTCTCAGACTGGTTGAACCTTTAGCAGCTGGGGTGATATTCTTTACTGTTAAGGTTACAATTGGATGTGTTGGACAAATCTTAAAAGATGAAACTTTTATTAAAACGTTTGACTTAACTAAAAACGTCTTCCTTTTTCTTCTTCTTCTTAAATATGATTTATTTATTTATTTTTACTTCAGAAGTTTGATGACCATTGTACAAACTAATCCAACCTAAATGTAGAGGAGGAGAAGAAGGGGGGGGATTTAAAAAGAGCAGAGGAAAAAGAAAAGAAAGCATGAAGAAAACATAAAGAAAGGGATGGGAGGGAGGGAAGGAAGGAAGGCACTTTATGTTGAAACAGAAAATATTATATAAGGAAGAAAATGGAAGTAACTTAGGAAGGAAGGAAGGAAGGAAGGAATTGCACTTAATATTGAAGGAAAAGAGAATGAAGGAAAAAGTATTGGAAGGATTGAAAGAAGGAAGGAGGAACAAAGAATTACACTTAATATTGAAATGGAAAAGAAAATATAATGAATGAAAGAAGAAGTATAGGAAGGGAAGGAAGGAAGAAAGAAAGAAACAAAGACTGTTGAAACAGAAAAGATAATATAAGGAAGAAAATGGAAAGACGTATAGGAAGGAAGGAAGGAAGGAAAAAAGGAAGACAATGTTGAAATGGAAAAGAATATAAGGAAGAAAATGGAAAAAAGTATAGGAAGAAAGGAAGAAATGTACTTAATATTGAAACAGACAAGGGAATGAAGGAAAAAATATTGGAAGGATTGAAAGAAGGAAGAAAGAATGGAAGGAACAAAGACAATGTTGAAATGGAAAAGAATATAAGGGAAAAAATGGAAAAATGTTAGGAAGGAAGAATTACACTTAATATTGAAACAATTGAATATAATGAAGGAAAAGGAAACAGGAATAAGGGAGAGACGGAGGACTTCAGCTCCCAGAATTTCCCTGGCTGAAGAATTCTGGGAACTGAAGTCCACCCCTCGTAAAGTGACCAAGGCTGGGAAAAGAATCCACACTAGGGACAATGCAAGCTATGCTTCACCCCGTCAGTCCATCTTAGCGTGCAAGAAAGACATCAGACAACGCCATAGTTGCTATGGTAGCATTTGGCTATGCGCAGCGATGCTCTCCTGGTCTTTATGGGTGGGAGGGGGGCAGTTGAGCTATGATGCTAATCCCCTCGTGGGAACACAGAGGGTGGGAGAAGAGAACCAAAGAACTTCAAACTCCAAGGTTCTGGAGTGGAGAATAAGGGGATCAACTTTGTCTAAATGATATTGACATATAAAGAACGGTTGTAGGAACTGGGTATGTCCAGTTTGATGAAAAGAAGGACTAGGGGAGACATGATAGCAGTCTTCCAATATCTCAGGGCCCAGGGTTGCTCCAAAGAAGAGGGAGTCAAACTATTCTCCAAGGCACCTGAAGGCTGGACAAGAAGCAATGGATGGAAACTAATCAAGGAGAGAAGCAACCTAGAACTAAGGATAAATTTCCTGACAGTGAGAACAATTAACCAATGGACCAACTTGCCTCCAGAAGTTGGGAATGCTCCAACACTGGAAGTTTTAAAGAAGATTTTGGATAACCGTTTGTCTTAAGTAGTGTAGGGTTTCCTGCCTAGGCAGGGGGTTGGACTAGAAGACCTCCAAGGTCCCTTCCAATTCTATTTCTATTGTATTCTCTATATTCTATTCTTTCTCTGTTCTATTCTAATCTCTTCTGAACTAAATGTTTATCTAGAACTCAAATAAATAGCTGCTTTTTGGTTTTATTTTTTTTAATATTTATCAGTCTCTCTTTTATTCCATACTTCTGGTTGAAAGACTATTCTATGTCATGCTAAACAAATGCATATTCTAGTGGCGGCGGGAGCTCGTTGGCATCTTCAGCAGCAGCCCTGCCTCCTGTGAAAAAACCGAAGATGGAGCAGATCCACGCAGATGACGTTGCTGCAACATGACTGGAGGAGGAATTCTGGGAGTTGAAGTCCACAAGGCTTAAAGCTGTCAGGTTTGAAGACCCCTGGTTTTTTTTTCCTAAAGGGTTAGGGGTGCGAGGGTCTTGTAACTTGACAGCTTTAAGACTTGCACGCTTCAATGCCAGAGTTTCTGAGCCAACATTTTGGTTGCTAAGCAGGACCGTTGTTAAGTGATACTGATATTATATAACACTTTTAATTAAGCGGGTACCTTGAATAAACATAACTTTGAGTTTCAAATAATACTGATTTCGTTGTTGTCTTAGGTGACATCTGTGAAAAAAATTCAGGTGTTCAGGCATGAAAATGTGCCGCTCAAACACTATACTTTTCCGGTCACACTGAAAAAAAATTAGAGGGAACATTGTTGTTCAGTATCATTTCAGAACAAGAAGCATTGGGTTTGTTTTACAAAGAAACAGATTGAGTTGGACATCAGAAAAAAAGATTCCTAATGTAAGGAATGGACTTTTTTGGGAGATGGTGGACTCTCCTTTGCTTGAGGTGATTGAACAGAGGTGAGGGTGGATGGCATTTGTCAAGGATGTTAAAATAGATTTATGCAGTGGGCAGGTTTTGAACTACATGAATTCTCTAAAATCCCTCCAACCTTGACATACCATGATCCTATAATTCTTATTTAGTTGGAAAGAAACGAAGCAGATTTTAACAGATTAATGCTGTGTCTCCTTTTTACTTGATAGATATTTGCTTAACCTAGAACAGGATGAACTTTTTTTTTCTTGCCCCAGAAAATGAAAATGAAACTGTTACAAATCAAAGCTACAAATTTCTTCCTCTTCTCTTAAGGGGCTTGTAGAAGTTTCTCTTTCTTGAACAGTAAACACAAATTACAGAGCTGAACTGAACCATCACAGCACCGAATCAAAGGATGGAAAAGTTTCGCCCAGTGCTGGATTTCATGCTCAATCACAAGAATGTCTTGGGCTATGGGGCAGTGTCTCTGTTGACTGCAGGCAGCGAGCGTATCTTTTCTGTGGTGGTGTTCAAATGCCCGTGCAACTCCTGGAATATGTTTTATGGTGGTGTGTTTCTGCTGATGCCAGCCCTTATTCTGTTTCTGCTGGGCTTGCTCCTGAGTGTACGTTCTTGGAAGGTGCTTACTGGATGTTGCGCCAAAGGAAGACCATGTAGATGTCCTCGTGGGAATCGCCTCCAGCGCCACTTTGAAGTGATGGGGCTTGTAATACTTAGTGCTGCCGTGGCTCCTCTCACATGGATTTCTGTGGCCTTGCTGGGAGGAAGTTTCTATGAATGTACTGCTACTGGGAGCCCCATCTTCCAGAAATATGTGTGCAAAGGCAAAGAAGAAAAATGCATCGAAAATCTGGTTAAAGTGCCTTGTCTCAGCCCTTCTTCTGATCAGGAGATACTCGCAACCCTTAGAGCTCAATCACAGGTTAGTTTATATGGCTTTTTCCAAGTTGTGTAACAGCCAGATTTCCTAACTTAGAACTTTCCAGGGGTGCTAACTGGACTGTTGAAACAGCACCAGGAGCTTTTCTACCAATTGTTTTGGCAAATATCTCCATTCTTAAATACTTCCATAGTATTGCTTCCCTGGCAGCCTGTTTCAAGGCTTTTAGGTACCAGGTTAGGAGCTTTTTGTTTCAGTTGCTTTGAGGATGTTGTCCCGTCAGTCAATTAGTTAATAGCAAATTAGAGATAACATGATTTTGTAAATTGTTTCCAGCTAGGGAAGCTGTTATGTGAAGAAATGAGAAAAGTTGTATTTTTTCCTACCAGCAGAGAAAATGATTGCAGTTAGGAGGGGAATTCCTCATTAGCATCAGAGGGAATTTCCTCTCATTGTGAATTAGAAGGCATGCAACTAATAGGGCTATTCAGCAATCTGGATTTGAAGGAGAAAAGGTGATTTGGAGTTCATTCAGGCACATACATACTCCCTGTTCTTACTGTATTTTTCAGAGTATAAAATGCACTTTTTTCCCTCAAAAGGAGGCTGAAAATCTGGGTGCATCTTATACACTAAATACAGCAATTTTTGCCTCCTGAAACCCTGTCCTCTTCACCAAAATGGCTGTGCATTGCCTTTAGGGGGCTTTCAGAGTGCTCCTGAGGTTTGGAGAGGGCAGAAATGAGCAAAAGATGGGATAGTTTTGCTCAATCTTGCTGCCCCTCCTCCAGCCCCCAGAAGCACTCTATAAGCCTCCTAAAGACTCTGCATGCCATTTTTTTGACAAAAACAAACCTGTTTTTGTTCATTTTTGGGGCCCTCACCCCGCAGGAGCACTCTACAAACCTCCTAAAGGCTATTCATGCCCTTTTTGGGGGAAAAACAGACCCATTTTTGTGAAAAATGAAAATTTTGGGAGGTCTGCAGAGTGCAAACACTTGTTTTAAAAAATTGCCTCTTCAAAATCTTGGTGCGTCGAGAGGAAGGAACAGACGAGGAGTTTTGAGTCTTTACAAGATATGCAGTGAAAAACTAGTTACCAAGAGAAGTCCATATAAGATCTACCAAGAAAACAATTAGAAGACAAATACTACAAATGACAAAAAATATAAGATTGTACTACTTTTGGATGGATACAGGATGATGTAATGAAATTCTATAATAAAAGTTAATTTAAATTTAGTTAAATTTAGAATATTACACATAAAATGAAGTAATAATAGTTATAGTCATATAAATGATTAACAATAATTATAATTATATATATACAATAATTATATATATACTATATATATATACTATATATATATATATATATATATATATATATATATATATATATATATATATATATATATATATATATATACACACACACACACACACACACACACACACACACACTAGATTGATTTTATATAAATTGTAAGTGAGGACTATGGAGAGGATACATAAAAGTTTTGTAACCGAAGATAAACAATTTTATACAGAACACAATATAAAGATGTAATATTACTGGATGGTTTTGGGATGATGTGATGAAATGCCACAATGTAAATTTATTCTAAACTTAGAATATTTCACATAAAAGGAAGTAATAATGGTTGTAGTCAAATAAATGTTTAATAATGATAATAATTTTATGCATATATATTAGATTGATAAAATGAGATTCTATATAAATTGTAAGTGAAGATTGTGGTAAGAAAGCACAAAAGTTTTGTAACCAATCGACACACTGTATGTAACTGGAGGATGGTTTTTATGTTTTATGTCTGTTTATGTTTGTTTGTTTAAAAATAAAATAAAAAATAAAAAAATCTTGGTGGGTCTTATACTCTGGTGCATAGCAATAGCAATAGCAGTTAAACTTATATACCGCTTCATAGGGCTTTCAGCCCTCTCTAAGCGGTTTACAGAGTCAGCATATTGCCCCCAACAACAATCCGGGTCCTCATTTTACCCACCTTGGAAGGATGGAAGGCTGAGTCAACCCTGAGCTGGTGAGATTTGAACAGCCGAACTGCAGTCAGCTGAAGTAGCCTGCAGTGCTGCATTTAACCACTGCGCCATCTCGGCTCTTATCACCTCTTGCATCTTATACTCTGAAAAACACGGTACCTTCTGGGGTTTTGTTTTAGCTATCACATATCTAGGCTTCAAAAATGTAGAGACAAGGGTTAATGTGTTGCTTCAGCAGCTCCTGCATTGAACAGGAAGAGATAAATATCAGGAGGTAAGCAACAGTTAAGAAGAAAGGCATTAATCTTTCTCCCTACACATGGGGGCTTTGAATTCTAGATTGTAATGCAGAGGTGCCTTGATTGCAAGCATGATTATTATTCTTATGCTTCTTCTAAAGGTATTTGGATGGGTTTTGATTGCCAGCATCTTCACGTTGGCTCTTCTTGCCAGCTGCATTGCTCGCTGCCGTTCTCCAGTCAGCATCCTTCAACTTGCATTCTGGAAAGTCTACCTGCAGAAGGAGCAACAACTTTTTGAAACCATGGCCAAAGAACACGCCTCGAAGTTAGCAGAGAGGAATCTTAAAAGCTTCTTTGATTCCACTGAGTTGCAACCATTTCAGACTCCAAGTGCCAAAGCCTGGGAAAGCATTTCCTCCTTGTTTGCCTTTAATCCTAAAGACAATTACTACAGTATGATACATAAATATGTCAGTCAAAAATCTGCTAATGGTAGCATTAAGTCTGCTGAAGGAGATATATACCCTGCTTGTTTGCAATTTGTAGATAGTGCAAATGTTTAAGTCCAAATTTTGTAACAACTGTAACCTGAGAAAATGCCTCAAACAAGAGCCTCTCTAGCCTCATAAACATGGAAGGGGGAAACCCCCTTTACGCTTGCAAGATTTTGTTATTGTAACCTTCTAATAAAAGTAGCATTAGCTTTCATAATTTTGGTTTCGCAGTCCGGTCTACCTTGAAGGGCTGACAAGTATCAAGTGTTCATGATTCTTGCTTATTCCCTCCCCCCATTTCTGCACATGTGCTCTTTATGATTCTTGTCAGGTTTTCATTTAATAAGAAGTAAAATGTTTGCTCTATCATGAATTTTGTCCCATGTCCTTTCTTCTCCAAATATAGTTTTTATTAAGAATTTTAATTACAATAGTAAAAAATGAACACAAACTAAAGAGAAGAAAATGGAACGAAAGAAGAAAAGTGTGCAGGAAAAAGAGAAAAAGAAAGGAAAAAGAAGTATATTATATTGAAAAAGAAAAGAAATATATGAAGAAGTGACTTTTAGCCTTCATTGCAAGTGTAAATAAATATAATAAATTTTTACCCTCTGAGAGAGAGGGGGGGGAGAGACAAAGAGACTTATTTTAACTTGGATCAAATAAAGCAACTTTATATTTCGTTCTTTTACTTCAAACAGTAAAATGAAATATTTACTTCTTAATCTTTAATGCAATCAAATACTGTTATAGGATTTAATTTCTCTTCAATTCTTCTATACCCCATGGCATAGACTTCTTCAAACTTTTTTTGTAGATTCAGTAAGAAAATATTTTCCAGGCCATGGGCCAAGAGGGAAGTAAATCCTGAAGTGCATCAGAAAGGGATCGAGGTTGTCTCCAAAGCAAAGATAGGCCTCAGCTAGTACCATGCTTCAGGTTCTCCAAAATCTTACTTGTCAGGTAGAATAGGGGGGAAAATTGAGTTGGTATCTTAATGTGGATTATGTTGAAAATACTAGTAGTTAACTTTTACTTATTTTTAATTGAACTTGATATAAATAATTGAAGTTTACAGGTGAATATTTCTCCCACATTTTAATGTATATTCAGTAGGATTCTCTACATGAAGTATATTACATCAAACTAGTTAAAAGAGTAGTGTGGCAAATGAGTTTAGAATTGCAGTTAATACTTCTTAACAAGTAAGGCCTTTAAAATTCCTATGTAACTTATCAGTAATAATAAAAGAAGGGATAATTAAATACAGTGGGGGGAAAGTCTCTCTTTTACTTTCACTTATACTTTCATCATCATGCTCAAGAGAATATTAAATGAGTTCTCTTAATGTCTTAATTCTCTAAGTAAAGCAAATGGGATTTTCTTATCGTTTCTTATTAAAACATGCCATCTAGCTCAAAACGAATTCTTTATTTCAAATATTTTTTCCCTAGGAGACTTCCTCTCCCAAACCACTGCATTTCTCAAGGATGTCAATTTAGCTTTATTAATGTTTAGAGCAGATTCCTGAATTTGTGGAAATGAAATGATGAAAAAGGTGGATCCGATTTGGTTCTGGGTTCATGGCACCATAAAACTTGAGAACTTCCCCCTCTTATTAGTGTTATTGCAATTTGTTGTGTTCTTTAATTTTTGTTGAAAAATGGTAGCTTTTTGAAGAGGTGCTCAGATGTTCTGATTATTACTGACATTGATGTTTATTATTTCAAAGGGCTAACATCATGAATGTTTGTGATTGCCGGTTGTTGCTTGATTTAGCCAACACTACGGAGACTTGATGTCACTGTATATTCCCTAATTTCCCAAAACTGTAATAAAAGACCCCCACCAAGACTTCCAGAATAAAAAGAAATACAAACATTAAAGTTTTAGGAAAGGTCTGAATACTAACATATAATCTAGCATTTCTCAGTCTCAGCAACTTTTAATATTTGTGGATTTCAATTCCCAGAATTCCACAAGCCAGATGCATCTGGGAATTGAAGTCCACAAAAATTAAAGTGCTGAGATTGAGAAGTATTGCTATAAGACATTCTGGCAATTCAAATTAAATTAAAAAGAGAACACATATAGCAGGACTATTTCTAAAAGAACCCCATAATCTATTATAGGATATCATATTGCTTTTAGGACAGGATTTCCTTTTCAAATTGTTCATGGGAAAACAAGCTGTGTCTCAGAAAGCACTGAGGTCTTACAAGTCAGTGAATGCTATCATATTGATAGAACAGATTCTTTGCTTCAGTCAAAAGCATAGATCCAGGATTGCAAACCTACGGCACGTGTGCCACAGGTGGCATGTGGAGCCATTTGTCAGGGCATGTGAGCCGTTGTTCTGTCAGCTGGCCAGCGCGCATGTGCGCACTGGCCAGCTGATTTCAGACTTTTTTAAGGCCATTTTTCCTCTTCCCCAGGCTCCAAAGACTTTATAGGAGCCTGGGGAGGGCGAAAACAGCCTCCCTCACCACCGCAGAGGTCCTCCAGAATGCAAAAAACCAGCCAGCCCTACGGGCAAACCAGAAGTTCAGGAATGGACTTCCGGTTTGCTCGTAGGGCCGTTTTTTAGTCCTCCAGAGTCTTCAGGGACCTTCAGGAGACTTCCCTGAAGGCTCCGGAGGACTAAAAACGATCCTACGGTCCGTTCCTGAACTTCCGGTTTGCCCATAGGGCCGTTTTTTACGCTCCGGAGGCTTCAGGGAAGCTCCTGAAGCCTCAAGAGGGACTCCAGGGGGGCTGTTTTCGCCCTCCCCAGGCTCCTATAAAGTGTCTGGATGAAAAAAATGGGGGGAGTGCTGGTCATGCGCACATGTGCGCTGGGTGTGTGTGTCATGCATTGCATTATGGGTGAGCCAAAAATGTTCACCATCACTGGCCTAGAAACTGATAGAACTGTAGAAAACCAGAAAACCCATTTTAATCCCCCAACTAATCCTCCAACTAATTTTGGTAGTTGCATTTTGGAAATCTGCTTGTGCTACTGCTGTTGAAATAAGGCAACAAGGAGAGTACTAGCCTAACTAAAATAATCTTTCAGCCACCCTTTCTTTTCCCCCTTTCCTATATTTCAGTCTAAAATTCATTCCCCCACTCCCCTAAATTCTGCACTGGTTATCAATTTGTGCATATTTCAGTTATAAGTATTTTTCTTAATAAACCTTTAGTCAAGAGGCATTTTGGTATGACAACTTGCATATTTAAACTATATCTTTCATTAAACTATGCATTTAGAATTCAAAGATAAATGTTATAAGGTAAAGGTAAAGGTTCCCCTTGCACATATGTGCTAGTCGTTCCTGACTCTAGGAGGCAGTACTCATCTCTGTTTCAAAGCTGAAGACCCAGCTCTGTCCTAAGACGTCTCCGGGGTCATGTGGCCGCCATGACTAAATGCGGAAGGCGCACAGAACAATTATCTTCTCACCAAAGGTGGTTCCTATTTTTCTACTTGCATTTTTACATGCTTTCAAACTGCTAGGTTGGCAGAAGCTGGAACAGATAATGGGAACTAACTCACTAAAGAGGGCAATTGCATACATTCATCCTTCTATATATTGCAAATCAGGATTCTTGGAAATTTAAATTTTTCATAATTTTTTTTTATAATACTCCAGGAAGTAGTTTTAAAAACCTATAATTTTTGCTCAGGAAGTCTTTGGGTGGATTATTTGACAGAAGACAAGTTTCTGTTAAAGTTGCACAAATGGAAGCTACATTTCTTAGCTAAATCTTGGTCCTCCTTTTGCTCACTAAATGTTATGTCAGAAGAAGATTTTGGTAAACCTCTATCATAAATGAAGGCAATTATTTAACGTATACATTTGCTTTTGAGAGAATGATCTCCAAACAGAAAAAATATATTTTACAATTTCTCAAGTTCATGCACAATTTGGTTCAGATTACATATATATACATACATACATACATATACATATACATATACAACATATACATATACATATACATATACATATACATATACATATACATATACATATACATATACATATACATACGTACGTACGTACGTACGTACGTACGTACGTACGTACGTACATACATACATACATACATACATACATACATACATACATACATATATATATATATATATATATATATATATATATATATATGATTTATTAGAATTATTATATATATAATTCACCCTTTTCATTTCTTTAAAATTATACACGTCTTAAAATCCAAAGCGTAAAGTAAAATAACAACAACAACAACAACCCAATCGGCAAGTCCTTTTATTAACAGAGATAGTCCAAGCAGAAGCCAGTTAGAAGCCTGACAAAATATACGGGCATCATTTTGATGGTAAGAAATGCAAGAATCAAGCTGAGGAAGCAGCCTTTGGATCATGTCAGGGAAGCAGTGAGGCATCCTGGGGAGGGAAAGTATTAGGGGCTTATTATGGATTTATTGCATTTTGCTTCTAAAGCATCTTGAACTTATTTTAGGGCTGCATTATCTTCTACATTGCCTACTTCATGATATTAATTTGGGGAAGGTATGATTGCAGGGAGCATGGAAAGGTTTGGTGGTTGCATTTAGTCCTGTTTACTACATTTCATGGAATTTCCTCAGGAGCATTGTCACTCCTCAGAAAACCTTGTTTTTCCCAGCCTTGCACTGAAATTTACCTCACTGAAAAAGATGTAGCACGGCTCCAATATGAAGCAGCAGCATGCAAGGATATTTTTCAGGGACCAGAGATTTTACGGATATTCAACATCCAGTTCTTGATAATAAATACATTTTGGAGCACTACACATTCCCTTGGAGGGTGGGATTGTATGCTAATTTCTTGTTCCTCCAACAAGCTTCTGGGCATACATGGCCTGGATAGAAAAAATGCTTATTTTTAGTCATGTTCTGAGTGGATGGTCCTTCCTATATTGGAAGATTCCTCTTTGTAGATAGCTACTAAGGCTTGGCTGACCTTATGTATATAATTATTTCAGATAACCGTTTCATTTATTTCTCTTGTATTTCTTGGTTTCAGCCTTCTTCAAGAATGTGATTCGGATTTCTGTCACATCATCTCCTTTCAGAGTGTCTTGAAGGAAAATCACTTCAGCTGTTAAGTGTATCTGAAAATAAAAAGCTAAATACATGTTACAGGGACAAAGGTTCACAATGACAAGAAAGCCATACAATAATGGGGTATTTTATTTATTTGTTAAATATGAGATTCCAGCAATTAAGGCTTGGAAACAGAATAAAGCTTTTATCTGGTGCTGAAAACATGGGTGAAGATCAAAATGTGATCTATGTATATTGCTAAATACCCATATACTATTGTACTTACTAGTTTTACCTTCGCCTTCCAATTTTTTAGGGCACCATTTCTACACCTCCTATATGAGATTCAGTTGCCAATATGATAAATTTAGCTCATATATAGAAATGAAATGCTTTTAAGTATAAAGGTCAATGACACCACGAACATTCATTCATTCATTCATTCATTCATTCATTCATTCATTCATTCATTCATCATATTTATATAGCTACCTATCTCACAATCAAGTGACTCTGAGAATACAGATATTATGACTGGGGTAAATTAAAAAGTGTTTTTTGTTTGTTTTGTGCCTTCAAGTCAGGGTTAACTCCTGGTAATAGCCTGGACAAGTCCCTGCAGTTTTCTTGGCAAGATTTCAGAAAAAGGTTGTTGCTGCCTTCTTCCTAAGACAGAAAGAGTAACTGACTGCGTCCAGTTGAGACTAAAACTTAAGCTCTCCTGTTCTACCTTAACCTCTCAAAAGGTAAAGTACCAGACACAAATCCCACACACAGAAAACATTTGCACAGAAGGTCTTTGAAAAGCAAGATATAAGCCTAGAAGGACAATCAACCTCATCTAGTCTGTTTCCTCAATGCCAAATGGTCAAAAGGCTAATAGCATCAGTAGGAAAATTTGATTGGATTTGCACATGACACTTAATATATTTTATTTGTTTTGAGTTTAATGTTTTCAGTGAACCCTGACAAGTTTTGGTTTATCTAATAAATAATGGGTAACAATTTATGGCTAGAGACTATGCCACTATGTACCATAGTGGCTAAGGCGTAAGGTCAGAAGCTGAAAGACTCTGAGTCTTAGAAACAAAATCAGTAGAGTAGACTTGGGGACAGTCACACACTCTCAGCTCTAAGAAGAAAGCAACAGCGAACCACTTCTGAAGATCTTGCCAAGAAAACTCTAAGGAGTAATCCAGGCAGTCACCAACACTGACTTGAAGGCAATGCACAGACACACACACACACACACACACACACACACACACACAAACAAACAAACAAACAAACAAACACACAAGCCAGCCAAGGATTATGTGGCTACGTTTGTACTATATACTAAACAATAAGCCAATAAGCCATGGTTGCAAACCATAATTAATAGGTGATTTTATACACCAGGATGATCCAAAATTATGGTTCAGCATAATCACAAAATCAGGCAGATCATACGCCTCCCGAGGGAATGAAGGTGGGGGGCTGACAATGAAGGCTTACAATGTCACAATGTACACTCTACCTTTTATATAGATGTTTTACAATGTAAGTATCAAATGCTGGAGGCAATGTTCCCTCTAATTTTTTTTTCAGTATGTGAGGAAAAGTATAGTGTTTGAGTGGCACATTTTCATGCCTGAGCACCTGAATTTTTCCCTCTCTCCCCAAAGTGAAAGGATCGCAAATGAAGCAATGCCTGAGAAACCCCGGGTGTGCAAAGAAACACAGGCTACAACCAGTGAATCATGTTTTCCCAAGAACCGCTGAAGCCCCATAGGACCAATGGGAATTCTCCCTTCTGCAGCATCATTGGTCTCCAGGCAGAGTCTTCCTTGATTTCACCAATCACCAGATGGAGGAGAGAGTTCAGTGAAGAAAGAGAAGGGAGGGAGGGGGGATATTTTCAGTCACATTTAAAGAAACACTGCGCTGCAGTTTGAAACTTCTGCGTGGTGTTTTCTTGTTATGTGCGCGGCCGCGCAGGCGCACAGCTTAGAGGGGACATTGGCTGGAGGTTGTGTCATGATGTCGTGCATTGTATATTGTCACTAGGGCAGCATCATTGTTAGGAACAAACAAATATGAGGCTGCTCTGTGGGGGCAGCAGAGTAGGAAGAGCCATTTTCTTACCATTTCCAGAGCCCCTCTGATGGTCCCAGACAACAGGCTGCAATAGCAAAGAGATGATCGACTTGCTGGTAGCTCTTCCACGAAGTCCACTAAGGGATTCTTGGCCAGAATGAGAGAAAACTCATTTCCCATTGCATTGTTGCAAGTCACAGTAGGGGTGACACCCAGATACATCTTAAAAGCAATCTGACAATGAAATGAAAAATGTGTGCCATGTCATCACTGGGTCAAACTATAAATTATCTTAAATAAATTTGAACATTTCTTATATTATTTACAGATATGTACCATAATTTTCAATCAATCAATGAGAATAGAGTAGCAAGAGACCTTGGATGTCTTCTAGACCAACCTCCTGCTGAAGCAGGAGACCATGTACCATTTCATATAGGTCGCTTCTTAAAAATCCAATGATGAAGTACTGGTTAATTGTCCTCACTGTTAGGAAGTTTCTCTTTAATTCCAGTCTGCTTCGTTCCTTGATTAGTTTCCATCCATTGTTTCTTGTCCTGCCCCCTGGTGCTTTGGAAAATAAGTTGACCCCACCTTCCTCTTTGTGGCAGCCTCTCAAATACTGGACTGAGGATTTTCATTAAGGGAACTACTGCATGCCAAGAGGGTGAATGTTTACAGCCTCCTCAGCATGAAGTTGACAACACTTATTTTTTCATTTGCAATAATTTTAGGGTGAGGCTGGGGAGTGAGAATTCAGACTGATGCCAATGGGGGCTCTTCTTCTCTGGAGCTCACTCTAGAGTAGCATGTGTATGTGATCATCAGGATTTCAGCTGGAAAGAAACTGATTCACAATCTGAATAAAAACAACTCCCCTGGTTATTGCGTAAAAAAGAAAAAAAGAAATCTAGGGACACTTATTGGCTATGTCTGTTTAAAGTCATGCTTCTGTCTGGAGTTCTGCATAAAATAGAAAAATATGTTTTGTTTTAGCTCTCAAACCCAAACATCCCATCTGGAGTGTTCCACGGAAACATTTTCAGTTTGTTGCACTTTGACAAAACCTAAACTAGTTTAGCATTCCATATTCCAGTGAAGCAAATATTGGAGCACTTCAAGGTACCTGAGCCAAAGGAACAATGGGAATAGAGAAAAAGATTTTTATTCCTTTCTTTTCACCACAGGATCACAAGAACAGAGACAGTAGCGGTTCACACTGAGTGCTACCATTGAATCCGTTTGCAGAAGAATTGGCAGGAAGAAAAAAAGGGAGAAAATGATAATTCCTATCACAGAATCTTTGGTTGGTGATCCTTCTTATCTTGCTTCTTTGGCTTCAGAAAATTCTTCCTTTAACCGGGATTATGCTAACTGAAAAATTATTAGGAGATACTAGTAGGTTGGCTGTCTTAAAAAAACTCATGAAGACTTACTTTTATTAGAAGGTCTCGTAGTATCAATTTCTAAAACAATTATCTTACTTAGAACAGGAGAAAATTGTGCAAGAAAATAAATTCATTAGCACAATGGGATTTTCTTTCAGAAATGTTTTAATGTAATGTCTTTTTAATCTAAGTTCAACTTGAGTGCCCAACAAAGTGTAACAGTAGTGATGCATTGTGTTTTATATGAAGATTATTATATGAACTATCCTTTTTCAAGTTGATTAAAAATGGTCAGCAATATGGATTATTCTAAATCTAAATTCCTATTTAATTAAATTCCTATTTAATCAATATTTGATCATGGAAAGTAGCATTCTTTTTTCAATCCTTGGTAACCATCTTTTCAGCAAAAATTAGATGCCTATCTTAATACATTGGTTAGGACCTCACTGAATTCCACTATGAAATGGACCTCATTTTGACCATGAATATCTTAAGGACTATTGAAAGAATCCTGCTTCCTCTCTCATAGAATAATCTTAGGAAAGCAGTTTTAGTTCTTGGGTCAAGCAAGTTTGCTTGTGAGTCAGCCACTTTTTCCCCTGAGGTATGAAAGGTCTTACTTGGATACTTAAAAATCACTTAACCATCAATTGTCATGTGTATCTTTTAGTCCTTTAGTAAAGACCATAATCTTGGTTGCAAGATAAGATTACAAACTAAATTCATCATTTATGAGTGGTGGCCCAGTGGTTAGAATGCAGTATTGCATACTAATTATAATTCAACTGAACCTTTGATTAAAGAGGAAGTTAATTTTATAATATGTGATATAGCAGTAGACTTATATACCGCTTCATAGGCCTTTCAGGCCTCTCTAAGCGGTTTACAGAGAGTCAGCATATTGCCCCCAACAATCTGGGTCCTCATTTTACCCACCTCGGAAGGATGGAAGGCTGAGTCAACCCTGAGCCGGTGAGATTTGAACCGCTGACCTGCTGATCTAGCAGCAGCCTGCAGTGCTGCATTTAACCACTGCGCCACCTTGGCTCTATATATGATGAAGTTGTCTCTATGCTGGTTAGATCAGTTCTTAATTCCTTAACATCATCTAGACCTTAGTCAGGAAGTTTATGCTCAATACCTAAAAAGCCAGAAGTTGAGATGCATCACTTTGATTAGGTACTTGACTGTATACGGACTTGAGTTACAAATTCTTTCCAGTTATGTTTCAGCATTCCTGCTATCTGCTTGGTTGAAATCATAGTATTGTATACACAGCTTCACTTGTGCAATATTATATCCTTTCTTAAGGTCTGAGAAGTGACTTATCTTCTTTATTAATGTTACTTCTCCATGATCCACACAGCACCACAGAAGGCAATGGAGCTGTCTGTCATTATTATTCATCAGCTCTGTGACATGGCTTAGTTATCTTCAGGAACAGGTTTGTATGGTTTGGACTTTGATGAAATATAATGAAACCATCTTGGGTCAATAGACATAGCCACAGATCTCTAAACACAACAATATTTGAAGGCTAGCCAGATCAGGTTCATTCTATACAGTGTCCAGGGATTTAATTGCTGTTGAAAACTCAGTAGGATCCTGTTCTATTAAAAAGCATCAGAAAACCATTCTACTGATTTTAAGTCCTGGTGGTACTAGACAATCTAAAACAATGTTCAGGGAATGAATTATGCATGAGCTACTTGGATTGATAGACTTTATGTCTGTATTGTTGAATAATTTCTAGGTTTGAAGTGAGGCTTTTATACTCTTTGAAGACTTCTTGCTGTCTGCCAAGTTTCTTCAAAATATTTAGGCTCCTCTAAGAATAGAAAACATAGTATGTTGTTTTTATTAATGGCTCAGTGATGGCCACTTTGATGTTCCATCCTAAAGACAATTTTACTTGCTTCTTCTTAGTCTTCTCTTTTGTTTTATTGGAATTGGAATGCAGTGGCTTCTTCTGGTACATTATTTTGGCCACTGTCAAGTTTTCAACATCCATTGAACTCAAATCACCATAACAGGAAAAATGGCAAAACCTCAAATAAATCAAAGTAAATAATTAAGCTTTGTTTAACGCTGGAAAGAACAGAACTTAGAAGAATCATAACCAAGACATTTTCTCATCATGAGTTTAGACCAGTGATGGTGAACCTTTTCAGCACTGAATGCCGAAAAGGGAGCGCTCATCTGGGTCACAACCCGGAAGAGGAGCTGGTCAAGAGACATGCATGTGTTGGAAAATGTACTTCTGGTTTCCAGCGCACCAGAAGGTCTTCTGGTTACTGGTATGCATGCACGCACAATGATCAGCTGACCTGCGCGCATGCTTACGCTGAAAAACAGAAGACAGCTCTTCCCATTTCCAGCACTGCTGCATGCATGAAGGCCAACTGATCATCATGTGCGCATGCATGCTAGAAACCCAGAAGAGAAACGGGCGATGCCGCAAGTGTCAGGCGACATGATTCCATGTGCCACTTCGGGCACATGTACCATAGGTTCGCCATTACGGGTTTAGAAGTTCTTCCCTTACTCTACAAAGCCCTTTTTCTTAAAAAAAGGTTTGTGTTAAAAAGGAGGAAGAACTCCAGCAAACAGAATGAATATAATATTTTCAGCAAAATATATCATTTGCTATATCAACAAGTGTGTATGCAGCATACATGCACACCTAAGTTAAGAAAGTCAACCAGAATATAGTGGTTTGCATTTTATAATACTCTCCAAGGTCTTCACAAACAAAATAAAATAAGAGAATGCAGACTCCAAAATATTCAGTGTATGACAAAACCAACATATGAACATAAAAACTTTGTGGAAAGCTTAGTTATGTTTATGTACTCTGTGTATGTTGTTCATACACACCAACAAACCTCAACATAAGGTAATACTGGACTAAGCAACAATGACAGGAGGAATAAAAAAGGCAAGTTTTTCTATGTCAATGCATGTAGTCTTTTTACCCCTTGCCATAAAAAGTGCTGAATATGATTGAATATTTTGCTTTTATATCCCACCGATGATTCTTTTGAAGGCCACACAAACTTAAACTTACCCACACAATGTTCACCTTATCCACAGTAATCTCTACCAAAAAACCCCAACACCAAATAGAAGTGAATTTTGTTAAGCAATGATTTACTGAAATAAATAAGATAAAAATGGCATAGCTAGTGGTGGATTGGTCAAACATAGAGGGACTCTCTCATTACAGGTAGTCCTCGACTTATGACTACAACTGAGTCCAAAATTTATGTTGTGAGGGAGACATTTGTTAAGCGAGTTTTGCCATCATTAATATAAACCAGTTGCAAAGCCTCAAAATTTTGATCATGTGACCAATGGGATGCTGCAACGGTTGTAAGCGTGTTGTGCTGATGTCACTACAGGCATCTCAGCATTCATCCCCCTGCCAGATTTCTGCTTTGGACTCAGAAAAAAGCTATATTAAAAAATAAAACTTACTGAAAAAATAAGGACAAGCTCAAATTTAAAGAGAAAAAACATCAAATAAGTAGAAATAAGTTTGTTATGTTCGCGTTGATTTTTTATTTTTTGATGTACTGTTCCAAATGTTCGTTCTTTTCCTGTGCTTTTGTTGCAACTATGCATTAGGTCTCTCTTTTAAAAAATGCTTCTGATATATTTGTGCCATAAAAGTTTAAAAATCGGAATACAAGTTCTCCAAAATCAGCTCAAGGCAAATACATATAACTGTAAAAACTCTACTAATGTGATTCTTAGGCACATATTTGAAAATTGGTCTTGGAAATTGCATGAAGGCAAATGGTAGAATCACAAGGCTATGATAGCTCTTCCCAATTAAATCTCTTTCAGATGTTTTGGATTATAACTTCCAAATTTCCCACCAATATTTCTATTCGCTGGCAGTCACCCAAACTGGAGTCTAACAGATGTAAGAAAGGGAGCATAAGAGACATCTCTTTGAGAGAAAGAAATAAGGACATCTGAAAATATTACTAATGATGAGCAGATAGATCTTTTAATGTCAATCTTATTTGGGAAAAGGGTGGGTAGCCCTTCAGTGTTCTATTCTGGAAAAAGAGGTGCAAACAGCTCTCAGAGACCCTTATTCACTAATAAATGAGTACTGAAGTTTGGGCTTATTCAGTTTCTCTGATTCTCTATAGTCTGGGTGTCAAACCCAAGGCCCATGGGCCAGATGTGGTCAGATCTGGACTGCGGTGCCATCCTGGATGTAAGGGGCTATTCTGCGTTGCTTCGGCCTGGTCTACCCAATGAGAAGAGGAAACATCAGGTGAGCATCTCTTCGGCCTGGTCTACCCGTGTTGCTTTGGCCCGGTCTACCCAATGCCAAGAGGAAACATTGGGCTGGCTTCCACCCAGTCTATCAGTGGAAGGAACCCAAAGTGGAAACATGCCAGCAGTTTAGGGAGTGGCGTCAAGCTGGCCACATCCACCCAGTCGGCCACACATACCCAGTCGGCCACGCCCAGTGAGTGACATCAAGCTGGCCATGCCCACTCAGTCAGCCATGCTCACCCGGCCACTGAGGTCAACCACAGCCCTGATGGGAACCTCAATGAAATTGAGTTTGACACCCCTGCTCTATAGTAACCTTTACCTTCTTCACATTAAAGCTAACCTTGTGAATCTTTCTTTCTGGGTTATAGTCTGCTGTTAGGGGGTCAGACTGGATATGAAGTGGTAAGAATTTGGTTCAGCCTTGCCAAGTGAAGACGAATCAGCATCTTTGGGTACCTGTGCAATTATGTCTGCAGTTTCAGAAAAGCTGCGGCACTTCTTCACAGCAGAGCGAGCCAAGAAATCTTCAACCAATCTGATGCCGATATTGTATCCCCTGACCAAGGAGAAAAGAGAGAGAAAAAAGGTGAACTTCCTGACAGTTGATGTGAGTATAAAATGGAAACATGGCACACATTGTTCCACGCATATGGGCAGGATAAAATTCAGATATAAGAATCAGTGTATAAGATAAGATGCCATTGCAAATTTTGTACAAGCAGATTACAATAACAGTTTGTTAACAGAGCATTTTGAAACTTTCACCTGGTCTTTTTAATTATTATTTTCTTCTTGCTGACTATTTTGTCATTAATATACTTAGCATATAGAAGGGAAGTCAATAATTTGCAAATAAATTTGCAAGTTTAAACATTTTGGAGGAAGGCTGTTTTGCAAGGGATGGGGACCAATATTGTAGTAATGTATTAATCAAAGGGACGCAGTGGCTCAATGGCTAAGATGCTGAACTTGTTGATCAGAAAGGTCGGCAGTTCAAATCCCTAGTGCCAGATAATGGAGTGAACTCCCTTTACTTGTGCCAGCTTCTGCCAACCTAACAGTTTGAAAGCATGTAAAAAATGCAAGTAGAAAAATAAGAAGCATCTTTGGTGGGAAGGTAACAGTGTTCCTTATGCTTTCGGCATTTAGTGATGCTGGCCACATGACCATGGAGACTTCTTCGGACAGCACTGGATCTTCGGCTTTGAAACGGAGATAAACACTGCCCCCTAGAGTTGGGAACCTTTACCTTTATAAATCAGTATTCAGTTAGGGAAATAACATGTGTGTATGTGTTGGGATTTTTTTTTCCTTTTTAATGCACTTTATTAATGTCTTGATTGTTTTGTGGTTTTTAGTCTATTTTTGGATTTTTTTTAGTTTTGTATTTTAATGTTCTTTTGAATAAAATAAAAAATAGTAGAAAAAAGGCAGGATAAAATTCATAATGTAAATAAAACAATGGATGATCCATTGAGCGTGCCAGTCAGCTGGCCTTCGGGTTTCCAGCGCTCCGGTGCACACATGCATGTGCCAGAAACTAGAAGAGCAGCTGGCAATGGCGCACATGCCCACAGAGAGGGCTCTGCATGCCAGCTCTGGCACGCATGCTGAAGGTTTGCCATCACGGACTTAGGACTTTCACTAGTTTCAAGGGGTATAGCCTGAAGATTTTTGCATACTCCTATTGGCCAGCTGAAAGCAACACTAATTGGCTTATAGAGATCTCTGAATTTTTGCAGCATTCCAAGCTCAGTAAAATAGAGAAGATTGGATGGTCAGCTTCAAAACAGGTTGGAGAATAGAAACAGAATCCTACAGCCATTTTCCAAGCTGATATCTACACCCAACTAAACAGATTGAAGAACAGGGAAAAGATAACTAGCTATTTTCCCTCAAATTTGTCATGCTGCTCCTTGCCATCTTATACTTACATGCTGTCCAAATATTTGTTTACATCTTCATCCTTTTCATAATCCTTACACAGTTGGGCGACCAAAGCACCGTAGGTGAGCACAAAAAGCTCTCTACTCTGTCAATCACAGGAAATACTGAATGAGAATTGAAGCAAAACATACAATTTTCTACTCCAGGAGCAAGTAGGATATATATCTTTGAAAAAAAACAAACAGAGAACCCAAACAGAAGCTAGGTTCATATATAATACAAATCCAAAAAGTGGTTCAATGCTTTATCGCATTGAATGACCGCCCATGATTGTGGCTTGTTAACCAGAGTTTATTAATCAGAGTCTGAATGTGACTCTGGCCACAGGGGGCCTGTGTTGAAAAAAACAACCATATCTACTAGTATAAGGTGACCAGATGTCTTGCTTTTGGTGGGACAGTCCCTCTTTTGAACAATTTGTCCCGCATCCCACGGTGTTTTAAAAAAGTCCCGATTTTTTTTTTAAGCACGAAAGGAAAAATCTGCAAAAAGTCATGGGGACCCCTGGGGATTGTTCCTCGCAAAGCATCATGGTCGCAGAGAATGCAAATGAAAGTGCTTATCTCCCTACCCGGCTCCGTGTGCTTGTATTCAAATCGGAGTCACGCTGAATCCCATTCAGAGGACAGAGGGACGCTGTGCTTTTTTGTTTGTTTTACCTATGTTCTCACAACCATGCAAAGGTGGGTTTTGTGCTACAAGGAAGAGTGAGGAAAGAAGAGAGGATGGAAGGAGAAAGGAAGGAAGAGAGGGAAAGAGCAGAAGACGGATAAGGTGAAGATAGATAAGCAAGAGGAATGAAGGAAGGAAGAAGGAAGGATGGAAGGAGGAAGGAAAAAGAAGGGAAGGAGGAAATAAAAAAATAATGGAAGAAGAAAGGAAGAGAAGGGGAAGAACAGAAAAATAAAGAAGAAAGGGAGGAAGGAGGGAAGGTGAAAGGATGGAAGGAGGAAGGAAGGGAAGGGGAAGAGAGATCTAAAGAGCAGAAAGACAGAAGGTAGATAGGCAAGAGGAAGGAAGGAAGGAAGGAGAAAGAATGGAAAGAGAGGAAGGCTAGAAGGAAGAAAGAGGGAGGGAGGGAAGGAGGGAAGGAAGGCAGGAAGGTGAAAGGAGGAAGGAAGGAAGGGGTACCTCTACTTGTAGGCCTGGGACTGAATGCAGGAGGAGTCTCTCCATAGGATCAGCTGCTCCTCTGATCATGGTCTATGAAAATGTTACTGCCTGCCTGATGCAAATTTGGACAGACGGTGCTTTGGGCTGCCCCTCAAATTCCCCCCTTTACTCCTCCCCCTGTAGAATTCAGCCCCCTGAGTTTTGCCTTTGAGGGGCATCAAAATTAAGGTAACCAGACATCCCACTTTTGAACAATTTGTCCCGCGTCCCACGGCGTTTTAAAAAAGTCCAGATTTTAAAAAAAAATTAATCAAGAACCTCCCCCCCTCCCCCCGGTCAATGGTGTCCCTCTTTACCAATGTTAAAATCTGGTCACCTTATAACTGGTATGAATCCCCCAAATATCCCAGGACTCATGGACAAAAATTAGGATAGATGCATTAGTCAGTTTGCATACCATGTGATGAGCTGATGCAGAGGACGAAATGGTGGGCAAATGCCAGTCCTACAACATAAAAAGAAGTAAAAGAAGAAGGAGCACAAAAGATCTTGATTTTTTTAAAAACATTTTTTTTACTTTTTAAAAAACAGTGTATGATGAATTGAAAAGGCAATTCTCTAACCAAAAGAAAAATATAGCAATAAACTACTTAGTGAGAAATAATATCAATAAGAAGCACAATGGAATTTAGCTCTTAGATGGAGTTAGGAACTAGGTTTACACCAGAATCAGTCATGTTAAGGCACCAGGCTAGAAACCAGGTGATGGTGAATTCTAGCCTCACCTTAGGCCTGAAAGCTGTTCTGGTAACTTGGGCCAGGCACTTTCTCTCAGTCTAACTCACAGACTTGTTGTTATGAAGAAAATAGGAGGAGAATAGAGTGTTAGCTATATTAGTCACTTTGAATTATTTATTAAAATTATAAAGATAAGATATGTACATTAATACATAAACTTATTATGTATATGTATGTATAAAATATTATATATAATATTGCTTCAAATGCATATTTTCTTTTGGGCAATATAATACAGTGCTGTGTTTCTCAATCCCAGCAACTTTTAGATAGATGGACTTTAAGACCGAGAATTCCCCTGAGATTGCGAAATAATGCTATGGCATGAAATTTACTTCTATTTGAGGTGGGGCAGAGAGACCAAAAAATTTAAAAATATTGCCTCTCCTTGTGCTGCCACCTGGTGGTCTAGAAAAAAAATGAAGACCTGTCAAAAATATCAGGAGCTGAAATTATTTGAGAGGCAAAATGACAACATCTTCAATTAAATGTCTGCTTAGACCATTCAAATATAGATGCAGAACATCTATATTTGGAGGCAGGGGGTTGCCTCATTGAAAATTAGCTCAGCTGAAAACCAACTCTTTAAAGCAACTTATCATCTTAAAGACAATTCACTGCCAAACTGATTCAAAGAACTAGAAAAGTTTAAACCTAAAAGCAGGTGTAAGTCAGAAAAGTAAAAAAAATATAGACCAATAACATCTTTTTCTTTCCCTGATTCTACTTGGACTGGACATGGCTGAGAGATTATATCTTACTCTTTGTACTGTTAAATATATTTTAATGAAATCATAGCACTTGTCATGCATTCATCAAAATATACTATACTTCTAAGATCACATCCTTGTGTAACCAGAATGGGAATCCTTGGCAAAAGGTAGGAAAAAAGGGAGGGAGGGAGGAAGGGAGGGAGGGCTGATATAGGTAGAGAAGGGAAGAAATTATTTCAGGCATCTATGCCATCTGTTGCCTCAGATTTTACTAAAAGAGTAGCATGCCAGTCAAAATTCATGAATGCCACTTATTGTTATTATTATTTAGCATCTGATGAGAACATGATGTAAACATATACACACAACCCACATAATGTTATAGAAAACTTCTATGGGGTACGGCAGTGGCCTCATAATTGATAAATGCCAAGAGAGAGAGAGAGAAACCCAGACGACACACTATTAAATGAAAAAGAGGGGGGAAGAGTATTCCTTTAAATTGTTTTTATGTAAGCCGCCCAGAGTCCTTCGGGATTGGGCGGCATATAAATTTATTAAACTTTAACTTTAAAAGGGGGGAAAGGGAAAAGTAGTAAAGTATTAATATATGTATATGTTCAAAGAATGAGACACAGATGAAAAACAGTTTAGAAATTATAGCGAGGGAAAGGGAAAAGGAAATAGTAAATATAAAGTTAGAACTGGGCTTGCTGGAATACCATCTCAAAAATACACCAGACGAAAGAGGAAAAGAGATTACCACAACAATAAAAGAGGAAAGGAAGAGAGGAAGAGGAGAGAAGAGAGGAAAGGATGGGGAAAGAAGAAAGAGGAAAGGAGAGGAAGCCTGGGAAGGACAGGAAGAGAAGGAGAGAGGGCAGGAAGGGGAAGCGAGGAATAGGGGAGAGGAAGGGGAAGAAGGAATGGGAAAGGAGAGGAGGAAGAAAGAAAGTAGAGAAGGAAGGGAGGGAGAAAAGGAAGGAAAAGTAGGATGATGGTAACACAAAACAGGTGTATGGGACGGTAAGCAAAGCAATCGCTGAATATATACTTTAATTCTTTATATAGAAAAACAAATGGATAAAAGTGATAAAATATAATAAGAACAATAACTATGAGAACATATACCTGTAAATGTATGTAAGAGACTACAAATAAAAAACTTTTCAAAAAAAATAAAAATTGATGAACGCCAGTGGTTTTGTGGGTTTTCTATAGATTCAATTTTGTGGAAAATCATCCTTGCCATAACCACAAGCACTGGAAACGGAAGTATGGTCAAAAAGGATTCTTTCTTCCAACACACCCCATTTAAAAAGTAAACAGTGAAGGTTTCACTAGCATACTGAATTCACAAAATACATTCAATAGGGATAATGAAGAATACCACCTTAAAAGTAACAAGCATAATAAAGTTTGGTAGCTGCGAGTAGATATACAAGCATGACTTACGATTTTGGAGTTCTCTGGTCTTCTATTTGCTGGATGTGCCATTCTACTTGGACAGTAGGAAGATACCAACAATTATTATATTCCTTCTGACTTAGATAGCATTTTTCTCTGCTGCTCTGCTTGCTTGTTACTCCATTTCTTCCTCAGCCCTGGTCTTATTGCCCTTGCTACACCCTGGTTGTAATCAACTCTGATGCTACAAGATCCTGCTTCCCTCCCCCCCCTCCTGCTCCTCCTCTTCTCGGTAAGCCTGAAGTCTTCCAACAGAAATGTGTTTGGCAAGGAATCCTGCCTACTTCAGTAAACAACCTGACTCAGATCGTTTAACTGATCCATTAAACAAAACAACTTGCAAATTACATGTAAAATAGCTATCTCTCTGCTTGAAGCCAGCCACTGAGGGGATGCTTTCAGAGAGGCTTTTAAACAAGGCTTTGCCTTGTTCGTAATATTTTATGGCAGGGGCAAAGGACAACATTTTCCACTCTCCATCTTTCTTCGTCATTTTCTGAGGTGCTTTTAGGGCAAGCTTTTATGGCACATTTGCCCTAACTTAGTACACAATTTAATGAGGATGTCAGACAAAAGTGCCTTGCATTTGTAAAACCTTGCTTCTTATCGCCTCGCTTTTTCCATAATTTTTTCCCTAGGTGTCCATCGGAGGCAACAGGGCTCAGTAGAGCTTTAGACCACAAAAACAACTCTTCTTCCCTTTCAATTTCCATTAGAGACAATTAATGACCCCACCCCCCTTAGGTTATTTCAGAGATATTTCCTTATTAGATTTCCCAATGCCTTCAACGATGGCAGAGCTTTTGACGCACTTGAAAAGTTCTTTAAAATTCAAGGAGATATTCAGAGAGGTATCTGCCTTGAAAGTAGCCCACATTTAACTGTATAGCACAATTGACCACCAGGAGTTGACCACGGGGAAAATATATATGATTTTTTTGTGTTATGTCACAAAATGCTTTATGATCATTTTTATGTCATAAAGTATTGTATAAACGTTGCTAAACCTCAACTCCATGGGAGTCCTGAGTCCTGGATTTTGGAAGCTTCTGTAGTTTGTTCATTTGACGTACCTTGGTTCAAAATGTTTTGCTCCATGGTACACTGTTTTGTGCAATTAAAGATTATAGGAAAGAGAGTATTAGTAGTATATAGATAAATAAAAGCCAGTAAGGAAGAGAAGAGAGGATGATTTTTGACCGGTATCATCAAGGAATTCTCCCTTTGGAATGGCCCTAAATTATGGGAGTATAAGCTGACATCAGAAGGCTGAGGGTTTAACCTTAAGGTTTAGTCTAGGGAGTACTCACAGAATTCCCTCAAATATTCCACCAAAATATAATTTTTAATATGGAAAAGCATGATTCAATACATGGCAAGTGATCAGTTATTTAAATACCGTATTTCCTTTTGACCCCCGAAATAAGCGCTTGGCCTTATTTTCAGGGAAGTCTTATTATTTTTGAGGTGCAGGAGACAGTGAATATGGTCACCTCATGGCTGCTGCTGTATTGCAATATTCTCAGGAGGGCTTATTTTGAGGGGGGAGGGCTTATTTTTAACACATGTGCTAAAAAGCCCAGTTGGGCTTATTGATTTGATTGATTTGATTTGATTGCATTGCATTTATATGCTGTCCTATTCCCGGAGGGACTCAGGGCGGCTAACAAATCAAAGGGAGGGAATACAGACAAGGGGAAAAACAACAAACAAGCAACTACAAAAAGAATTTAAAAACAATCAACAGCCACACAGTTCGAGCGGGGACAGGAACTCGTCAACCCCAGGCCTGTCGGAACAGCCAAGTTTTAAGGGCTTTGCGGAAGGCCTGAAGGGTGGTGAGGGTCCGAATCTCCATGGGGAGCTCGTTCCAGAGGGCCGGAGAAGCCACAGAGAAGGCCCTCCCCCGGGTAGCAGCCAGATGACATTGGCCAGTAGATGGAACCCGGAGGAGGCCTAATCTGTGGGATCTAATAGGTCTGTTGGAGGTAATTGGCAGCAGGCGGTCTCTCAAGTACCCAGGTCCAATACCATGAAGGGCTTTATAAGTGACGACTAGCACCTTGAAGCATATCCGGAGACAAATGGGCAGCCAGTGCAGCTCGCGGAGGATAGGTGTAACGTGGGTGTACCGGGGTGCACCCACAATCGCTCGCACGGCTGCATTCTGGACAAGCTGAAGTCTCCGAATGCTCTTCAGGGGCTGCCCCATGTAGAGCGCATTGCAGTAGTCCAGTCTTGAGGTCACAAGGGCATGAGTGACTGTTGCGAGTGCCTCCCGGTTCAGGTAGGGACGCAACTGGTGCACCAGGCGAATCTGGGCAAATGCCGCCCTGGTCACAGCCGACAAATGGTGTTCTAAAGTCAGCTGTGAGTCCAGGAGGACTCCCAAATTGCGAACCCTCTCTGAGGGGCGTACAATTTCACCCCACAGCCTGAGAGATGGAATATCTGGCCAATTGTTGGGAGGGAAACACACCAGCCACTCGGTCTTATCCGGATTGAGTGCAAGCTTGTTTACCCCCATCCAGACCCTAACAGCCTCCAGGCACTGACACATCACGTCAACCGCTTCATTGAGTTGGCACGGGGCAGACAGATACAACTGTGTATCGTCCACATACTGGTGATTATATGAGGAGGTCTTATTTTCAGGGAAACAGGGTAATACACCCTATACTTAATTATACACTTAACTCAGGGTTTGCAAAATTTGCAACACCATCTAAAATATTAAATATATTCAGACCCCTGGTGATGAAGAAAGCCAGTTAGTTGTAGTGGTGACACAAGGTGAGAAATTGGGAGACTGTGAGCTCTTGTATGTATACACACACACACACACACACACACACACACACACAAACAAACAAACAAACACACACACACAGCATTAAGTGATCTTTGGCCAGTCACTCTCAGTCCTTGGAAGGAAGCAATGACAAATCACTTGCCAGTTCAGGCAGTCAGCAGGGGTGAACTCTGCCTTTTTTTAAAATAGTGCTTGTATTAAAAGTTTCAAAAATTGCTTTTTAATTGATTTTCAGTGATTATGAACCCTAACCCTAACTTTTACAGGACTGAGCAAGTTTCCTTCAATCCTTAGCAGAAGACATTTTAACTACTAACAGGAACCAGTCTTAGGAGGACAGAACCACAATAACACTGTGCTCCCAATCTCTCAAACTGGTCCAGGATACCCACATCAAAAAAAGTTTTATAAACAATTTTAATTATGCTTTTCTGAGAAATCACAATAAAGGCTCATTCCTTCAGGATACTACAAGGTGTTCTGACCTAGGCATCCTAAGAGCATGAAGCAGACACCTCATCCCAATAAAACCTATTTTATTTAGGTTAAAAGGAATTCCTGTCCAGCAAAGTACCGGCAAACAGTCTTTCATGAGATTTCACAACTACAGACCTTTATCAGGCTTGGAGAGTTGCCAGGCCAATATCTTTCAAATGCCATGCTGTAGCAACAATTACTTGGCAAGCAGTCAGGAACAGATCTTCACCCTAATGAATTGAACTAATTGTCTCCTGCAAACTCCCCTTCCCTTTCGCTTCTCTTTATTCCCTATTGGAGTGGCCATTCACCATCTATCTGTGCCTTTATTCCTGAGTCGGTCCTTGTTCCTTAGCCGTTCCCTTCTCTGGCAGCTCTGTGCATGCACACATCAGGAACAGACTCCAGCTGTTCTTTTGCCCCACTGATATCCGACTCCAAAGGCAGCTGATAACTGTCTGAGGGCCCTGGCCCCATCTCTGCCTCCTAGAAAGAGCACTCGTCAGAGGCTTCTCCAGACTCCAGGACTGGCCCATGTTCCTCCCCAACCTCCTCACTGTCTGAGTGAGGAGCTGGCTGCTGGTGGAGCACAACCCAAGGTGACCTCTGTAGGAAGGCCACACATTGCATCGGCTGGGCATTCTTTCAGAAAGGTAATCTGTGGAAGAGGTAAGTGGAACATGGTGTTATAAAGCAAGGAGAAGACCCAAAGTAATGGGATCTGGTTGGGCAGGAAGCAAGTGCAAGGCTGAGTGACCTGACAGGCTGAGTGACCCAACAGGGTAGGAAGTAGGCCTAAGGCTGTGGGACCTCATGGGGAGGGTTGCTATGCAAGGTGTGCCTCAGGGGGTGGAGGAGCCCTGGGAGACCCAGCACAGATGACATGTGAGTTGGGGGAGCACTGCAGTGTGTAGGGTCTAGGCCTGAAATAATGTGGGCTTACCCCATCCTGAAGCACCCCATGCTCTGTTTAATTACACATGTGGTTGCTTAACATTTGCAATGGGGACACCTGGGTTGCAGTCATTGAGCAAGGCAATTAGGTTGGTGTCTATCTTAAAGACAGCAATGACTTATGATCATAATTCACAGCTCAATTGTGGTTGTAAGTCAAGGCCCTACTTGTAACTAAACCCAGAGCTAGAGACATTCTTGTCTAATAACAATAATATGAAAGTTGGGCAGAGAACCAACAGTAGGACCCCGAAGACATAATATTGCTTGTTCTTGTTCGTCGAATTAGATTGGACAGCAAAATGTACGGCAAAGCAACCAGAATTCAGCAGAGATCTACAAAATAAAGATGGTTATGCACAATTGCATAACTGAAGCCACATTGTACCTTTGGAGAAGCACTTGGAGAAGGAGTGGAAATTCATGAGGTTGCTATAACCTATTTTGACTTTATCTCCTCTGTGCTTCTTTTCCCTTATAATCAAGACTCCAGCAGAACAGGGAGGGCAGGTTCAACATTGCCTTCCTAGCCACAATCCTGCAAATAATTGCCCTGTTTTACCTAAGGCCAATGGCTACAAAAGCAGGATTTTTGTAAACTTTTCATTAAAAACATGACTCCCTACCTCCGTGCTTAAAAATAAATGATATTTTTTTCATGAATGTTTCATGAAGACTTTTATACAATGAAGGTTTGCTGATTTTTAGAAGTATATTGAATCTGCTTTTAAGGGGTAGTGCGATGTTAGAACACAAATGGACCACATGAAGACTACCCTCCCATCAGCTGAATAATACCTTTTAATGTTATCCAATATTGCCATCTGGCTGCTTTGAAGTACCGCTCTGATCTATTCCTCTTCAATCTGAAAAAGATGTGAAAGGCAAGGAATTGTATGCATGTCATGAAGAGTTTAAAATGGATTGCGCCTGAATGTAGAATCTTCTGAATGTTTTCATTACTGAGAGAATAAGGTAGTGTGCTTATGGGAAAAGTTAAATCTGTCATTTAAATCTCATTGATTTCAACAAAATTAAGACAAGATTTAGTTCAGATCCAGTACTTTAGCTGCCACTAACATGTCATGATGTTCCCAGATGCTTGTAGATTTTCTCAGATATTTTATCTTCCATCTAGCTGAAACACACTACTAGAGTTGGGAGGAGAGAATATATTGGTGATTAGAGGAAGTGCTATACCATTACTATTTATTGTTTAATATCTTTGAGGTTATCATTATGTTCCTTGTATTGATTTTTAATTTCTATACCATCTCAATCTTCTGGAGTGACAGAGTTTATAAATCTAACCAATAAATAATAAGTGCATTGAATTGCTTACTGTTCTTTTTGTTAACAGCGAATTGTGACAATTTCAATGAATGATATAGCTTTAATCTATTGTTCTTTCATCCTATATTCACGAATCACTGTAATTTTAGGTGAAATTGCAAATCAATGCTTCCATAAGCATAAACTAAAACTATTACTTTGGCTTTGGAGCTAGCCCAAATTATGATTAGATGCATAAATCAGTTCTTCCAAGTGGAGTCCTGTAGACAAAACAGCATTGCCTATGCCTAACAGCAGAAATATCAGCAGATTCAGGGAAGTTTGCAAAAGTACAATTAATAGCATCAAAATGCTTAGAAACAAAATTCAAGAGAGAGAATCACACAGACAAAATAAGCACAGATAGAATTAAAATGCTGAATTGCACAATTGCGTTGTGATTTTCTGGAAACTGTTGAATTAATTTGTATAAGGTAACATGTATCAAAAAGAAAGCTACATTTTCTTGGTCATTTGGATTGTATTTATTGAAACTGACCAGTGAATTCCTTGTGGCAATATAATAGGCAATTGACCTGCATCATTTGTTAAAAAAACTAAGATACATTTAAGTGAGGTTCAGGCAATGTTATTTCACTTTAAAATTTTAATGATTTAAAGACAATAACATCAAACTTATCATTAAATCAAAAACAAAACAAAAAGTACTGAAATCTGATATAATAATAAATTCTAGGAACCCAACCATACTTGAGGTGGAAAATATTTTGAAGAAAAAGAAAGCCCTAAACAAATATTGTGAAAAGGAAATTTCTTTTCTTTTCTTGCACATCATTGTTGATGCTGTATGTTGATTGATGGAAGGAAGAAAGGAAGATCAATTGAAATGGAGATTATAATGAAGTTTTGTGAAAGAGGGCATGGTTGACTGACTGAGAGCGAACAAAATCACGCAAGAGGAAAGTTAATTTATAAACTCAGGAACATCTTCCACGACTGTTACCACATATCTTTGATTGCACATTCATGTAGATACTTATTTTTATGACTAGCACATATTCTTTATTTATTTAAACTTAGAAGGCTGCCCAAGTCCCAAATAACTCTGGGCACCTATAAATTTAAAAACAAGGCAAATAATTATTAAAAAAATATGTATCCAGAGAAAACACATATTCATTTCTTTCATGAAATGAGGATTGAATGCATGTCTATTTAAAAATAACTTGGGTGAGGTAAAATGTATGTAGAACTAGAATGTTAGTCTTTGTCATGCATAATTTCTCCTATGATCTCTGTAAAATATTTTGTATAGATTTTACTTTTGTCCTTTTCCTTTCTGCAAAATTGTATTTGATGATGCATTGCATCACAATTGTGAATGGCCAATGTGGACTATTAAATCATATATTATAATAAACAAATAAACGAGCAAATATATCTACAACAACATAATGGCTAGGCTACATATTGTGCTGAGACATGATGTAGTTTTTTTTCATGCGCGTGTCTGAGAGTGCTTAATACGATGTGTAATCCAGCAATCATAGTTTAGTCCAATATGCAAACCAGAGTATAGGGACTTTTTCATACATTAAGTGTATACAACTGTGGTTATATCTGCTTAACCAAGATCCTACATAGGTAGCCCTCAACTAACAACAGTTTGTTTAGTTTGCTCGAAATTACAAGGGCACTGAAGAGTGATTTATGATCATTTTTCACACTTATGACCATTGCAACATCCCCATCGTTAGAATAGAACAACTTTATTACTTTGAATGTACACTAATTGGCACACATTAAAATGAAATTTTGTTGCATACAGCTCTCAAAAGGTCACTACCTCCAATATACACTACACAAACATGAATAAATAAATACACAATTATGCAAATACCCACATACATTATTTGACACAGAGAAACAACACAGTGTAGTTCAGATGTATCCTTGTATATGGCAAGAAAAACGAATCTTGTTAGTTAACCAGACGGCTTGCATAGGGAACAAAGCTCTTACAGAATCTATTAGTCCTGCTAGAACTTTTTCAAAACCTCGCCCAGAGGGGAGCAATAGAAACAGACCATAAAGTGTGTGTGTATTGTCTCTAACAATGTTTCAATCTCTAAGCACATAAGCAGTATCCTGAATAACAGGAAGTGAGCTTCTTATAATCTTCTTGGCTGTGCTTACCAGTCTCTGTATGGATTTTCTATTTGAGGCACTGCTGCCATCAAACAAAACAGTGATGCAGTTTGTTAAATGTAATTTATGTTCAGATGCTTGACAACTGATTCATATTTATGACACTTGAAGTGTCCCAGGGTCATGAGATCAGCTTTTGTGACCTTCTGACGAACAAAGACAATGGGAAAGTCAGATTCACTTAACAAATGGCAAGAAAAGTTGCAAAATGGGGCAAAACTCACTTAACAAATTTCTCATTGAGCCACATAAATATTGGGCTCAATTATGGTCATAATTTGAGGACTACCTATGCTACAAAGTTAAAGATATTTCAGAAACATAACAAGACTAACACTTTAAAGAAGTAGCTTAAGGTTTGCACAAGAGCTGGCTCAGAAGTTACACATGACTTGGCACTATTAGTTTTGTGGCAGAGTGTTTCTTCCTTTTTTCTTTTTGAGTTTGGAGTAAGTTAAATTAACATCCATTTCATCCCTTAAAATCTCCAACAGGTTTTGGCTCTCTCTATGTTGCTCAAAACCATGCAGCAAAAAGTCTGCTTTTCTGGCATACACCAAGGAATCCATTTTTAGACATGGGCAAGATCTCATTGCTCGCCTACTGACATTGTATATTCATGCATCTCAACAAAGCTGGCACAACAAAGACTTAGTATCTGATAATATGATTTATGTTATCGCATATTTGTTTATATATACCATTTCCACAAAAACAAGACCTCCCCAGATAATAAGCCCAATTAGGCTTTTGAGCGCATGTGCTAAAATAAGCCCTCCCCCCAAAATATTGCAACACAGCAGCAGCCATAAGGTGCCAACACTGCACCTCAAAAATAATAAGACCTCCCCGAAAATAAGGCCAAGTGCTTATTTCAGAGGTCAAAAGAAAATAAGACTGTCTTATCTTCAGGGAAACAAGGTATATATGATCATAATGACTATGATGTTTGTATAGTTGTATGTATGCTTGTATGTTAACACCTTAGACACCTAGAGAGCACACTGTTCAACATAGAAAGGAAATGTATGATATAAAACAATTAAAATATTTGCAAAAAAGACAGTATCTGTCAGGATGAGAAAGTTGCAATTAGTAGTTGCTGAACTGTAAATGCAGATTTGCAGAAGGACAAATGCCAAATAGTGAATGGATGGATGGTCTATAGAGATTCCTAGTCATCCAGGTCATGGTTATCCCAAAGGTGCTTTTTCGGGAGGCAAATGGACTTTCTTGTTTTTTCATTTTGAAAACGTTTCGCTTCTCATCCAAGCAGCTCTGACCACCACCATTCCCCACTATCCCATTTGAGCCGAAGCTTCTTGGATGAGAAGCGAAACGTCTTCAAAAGAAAAAAAAACAAAACAAGAAAGTCCAGTTGCCGCCTGAAAAAAATATCTTTGGGAATGAATAGATCGCTGAGACGGTTTCGTGTGAATTTGGCTACTCAGTCCTTATCCCCAAGGCGAAGAGGCTGGAAGCAGGATTTGCTTAGGGAGTTCTTGTTGCATACAAGCTGGAGATCGTCTTCTGGGGGCTAAAGGGGGAGCTGAGGGCGGCAGAAAGTTAGAAGAGGTTCCGAACTGAGTTGCATAAAGAGAAGCACCGGCACAATGCGCACGCGAAACTTAAGCAAGCTTTAACAGGGAGCAGCATTCAAATTGCTCCTTCGCCTTAGGGCTGCAAGAACTTTCTCTCGCTACGATATCAAGATGATCAAAACCATGAATATATAGAAAATAACGATTCCGAAACAACACTGGGAAGTGTGATCGGGCAGCCATCGGAAGCCTTCGGCTTAGTTCAAAAGCTCCCAGCTCTCCCTCTCTAGCTCTCTCTCAGGGAGAATGAGCGATGGTGCCCGGGAAGGCAGACCGAATCAATCGACAGAAGAGTGACGGATCGCCTTCCAGGCCGAGGAGTTGCGGGGGGGGGGGGTTAGGGCGGGCGGCTGCATTGCGCGTGCGTAGAGTGGCCTGGCTATTTCTCTCTCTTTTTTCCCAGCCCCCGCCCCTCCGGCTACGCGGTTGCTGCGGCGTCTCCTGTGTAGGGCTCCCCCTGCCGGAGGAGGCAATTTGCGGGTCGGCGCGTTCCATGGCCGGCGGCGGGGGATCATGACCGACTACGGGGAGGAACAGCGCAATGAGTTGGAGGCCTTGGAGGCCATCTATCCGGACTCCTTCACAGGTAGGGCAGCAAGTGGGAGTCGGCGCTGGGCGGCGCGTGGGTTCGCGGGGTGACGGTGGCAGCGCTTGCAAGTTTCCAGCATGCGGCGAGGATTCTTTTACCCCGGTTCTTCCTGTTAAGAAGAGTTTTTCCCCCCTTTTCTTTCTGGACTGGTCCATCCAGAATTCAATCCAAGCAAAGCACTGGCCTCGCTGCAAACCTAGTGTGTTGTGAGAAGCCCGAGCGTGTTTCACTGGATCGTGTGAATCCAGAAAAATCGGATAAAGAATCTAGCTCTTTGAAGCTCGCTTTGGATTGCCAGCTTTCCGAAGGATATGCGAGGAGGTCTCTGGTTCTCCTTTGGTACTGCAAGGGGACGTTTTGGGCTAATCTTATTTCTTTCTTGCGCAATTTATTTGGGGGTGGGTGGGGGCGGTGCAAGAATAGGCTTAAGCTTCTCCGATGGCTTGGTTTGAAGTAGCGTTGCTTGAACAGTAGGCGGTACAACTCCTGCCCTCGGAAGTAACCTCCCTTAAAAAGACATCCCTGCTTAGGTCCCGATGCCGTCATTTATTCATTCATGCAGATTTGATTTGCTGCACTCTTTGAGTGTAAAAGCTGTTTATTAAAACATTCTTGATATAATTTTCTAGATTAATGAAAAGAAGGACTAAGGGTGACAATATCCCCAATATCCCAGGGGCTGCCACAAAGAAGAGGGAGTCAAGCTATTCTCCAAAGCACCTGAGGGTAGGACAAGAAGCAATGGTTGTAGGAGAGAAGCAACTTAGAACTAAGGAGAAATTTCCTGACAGTTAGAACAATTAATCAGTGGAACAGCTTGCCTCCAGGAGTTGTGAATGCCCCAACACTGGAAGTCTTTAAGAAGATTTTGGATAGCCATTTGTCTGAAATGGTGTAGTTTCCTGCCTAAGCAGGGTTAGACTAGAAGACCTCGAAGGGCCCTTCCAACTCTGTTGTTCTATTCTATTCTAATCTTGGAATGTTAAAAATGAGTTTGGAATAAAGTTTACAGTAAAACCATAAGTCAAAGCGCTTTAAAACCCTTAAAAGGTAAATTATCTGATAGTGTTTTCTACCCAAATCATGGTAGCCATGTAAGTGGTTAAGACACAGGCCAGACTTTGATTCAGATATACTCAGCCACAGAAACTCACGGGATGATTTTGGACCAGTTTCTTTTCTTTTTCTCAGCTCAGTCTAATATCACAGGATGGTGTTGTGGGAACTCTGCACCACCTTGGAAAAGGAAAACCAGTAGTTTATGTAAGATTGCTATCACACCTCCTTCACTCAGTTATCTGGCTAAACATCCACATATCCTTTCACTCATAAGGACCCTTCACCATTTTAATGGCCCTCCTGTGATGTTACTCCAATTTGTCACTGTTCATTTTGAATGGTGGTATCCAGGACTGGACGCAACACTCTAAATGATTTTTGCCGTTTTAGCCACCGCATCACCCTGATGACTTGTGTTGAACTTTTCATTGACAAGAATCTCCACATTTTCACATGTGCCAAATCAGTTGTCTTCAATCCTAGACTTGTATTATATTTTTTCCCCTACCCAGACATAGAATTGTACATTTTATACCTGGTTCATTTCTATCCTGTTCATTTCAGCCCATTACCTGGCTAGAACTTTAAAAATATTTGTCTCTTCTAAAATATAAGCTGCCCCTCCCAGTTCAGTTGTCATCTACAGATTTGATAAAGTGTCCCTTCAACTCCTTCATTCAATTCATTGATAAAAATGATGGGCGCAGGACAGAACCCTATGGACCTCCATTTGACACATCCTTCTAAGCTAAAATGGAACCGTTAATGCTGCATGCTGCCATTCAACCAATTCTGATTCCATTTAACAGTATTATCTAGCTCATATTTTCTCATTTTATTCAGAGAGTATTGCAAGAGATCTTGGCAGAGGTTTCGCTTAGCTCCAGGTACATTATGACTACTGCTAGTCCTCGGCTTACAACCATTCATTCATCAATGATTCAAAGTTACAGCAGCACTGGGAAAAAAAGTGACTTACAACCTGTCCTTGCATGTACAACCATCACAGCGTCTTCATGGTGGCATGATCAAAAATTGATTTCTTGGCACCTGGCATATATTTATAATGGTTGCAACATTCCAGAGTTATGTAATTGCCACTTGCAACTTTCTCAGGGAGCTTCCAACAAGCAAAGTCAATAGGGGAAGCTGCATTTGCTCAGTATGTTTTATTTATTTATTTTAGAAAATGTATATTGGCGCCTGCTTGCACCTAGTGACTCAAGATGCCTTACATAGATATAAATGTTTTGCTTAACAACTGCAATGATTTATTTAACAATTGTGGCAAAAAAGGTTGTAAAATCAGGCGCCTCTCACTTAGCCATCACCTTCCTTAGGGGTGGTCCCAATTGTCATTGATTAAGCTGAGGACTAACTTTATTGGATTTCTCTTCTCTACTAGGTTAGTAACTCTGACAAAGAAGGAAATAAGTTTGGTGTGAACTTTTTGCCATAAACCCATGGTTGTTCTTGCTGATTGTAGAATACCTACCCAATATTTATAAATACAGTGTTTAGTCATCTTTTTACAGTATAGATATGAAGCTGACAGGTCCATACCTTTTGTATCATTCTCGTCCACTTAATATTGGAACAATATTTGCTCTCTGATCTTTTGAGATCTCACCTTCCTCTGGGAGTTTTCAAACATGACTAAAGAACAGCCCTACAATCATAACTTCTAGCGCCCTAGATAAAATGAATTCATCCATTTTATGCTCTGTGTTCCAATAGCAGTGCTGTGGTGGTATCATGGTGCGATCATGATACCAAACAAATCCAGCAAAATCTGGATTCAGCATTCAGCCTCAGTGGAGAATGAATCTAGTGTCCATGTTTATGGCTTACCGATCCAGTGGCATCACACTATGCATATGCCCTTCCATCCAGAGGGTGTCAGGATCTTCATAATCCAATGTGGATTTCTCAAACTTTTAGTTCATTCAGCGAGTCTGTTCAGTAGTTTTTGCTTGTAAAGCATTTGGTCTAGCACTTTATTCCTCAGAGGATACAGACTGTATAGATTTGACTTCAGGCTATGCTGATTGAAGGCATATATTATCTTTTAAAAAAACATGTAAAAACAGTCAGATTTGCATATCATTTTTTTAAAATAAAGAACAGAATTTCAGGAGGTTTTTTTAAACCGTTAGGATTAAAGAAATTTACACACCAAAGTTGCAGTGGTATTCTTTTAAAAAACCATATGAAAAATAATTTTTCTTATCGGTTCTTTTTCCTCACAGTGTTATCAGAAAACCCTACAAGTTTCACTATCACCGTGACATCTGAGGCGGGAGAAAATGATGAAAGTAAGTTGAATACTTCTCAGCATTTATGTGGGGTGGGTGGGTGGAAAATCTCTCAGAGAAAACAATTTGGTACAAATAATTGAAAGCAAGGAGCAGATTATTTCAGTATGGAACAGTGACTGGCTTGGAAATCTGTGATGCTAATATTGGAGTGTGTCCGCAGAAAATCCAAGTTTAAATCCTTATTTGGAAATAAGCCACTGGATTGCTTTGGGTAAGTTGCTGCCCTGGAGGGGTTTCAGTGGAGCTTTCCAATAAAGTGAAGATGATGGTTGACCAAGTTCCATGTTGCCTTCATACTTGAGTCAATTGATCAAGGAACTTGAAATTCATAGTACCCGACCTGAGAAATGTTACCTGACTATAGTGAAGATAATTTCATAATATTTCTGAAGTCCAGATTATAAACTTCAAAGCATACTTATAAGTAGAAAACAAATCACTTGTTTGAATGCAAGGGAGTTGTTTATAAATTCAAGTTTACACATATATTTGGAGACCAATGTTCTAGCATCAAAAGAAAAATGGAGGGATCCAATTTGAAACTCCCCCAATAGATGGCACCAGGAAATCAGAGTTGGGAAAAGAGGAGGCATTCCTAGGAGTAGATCGAGACTCTCTTCCTCTTCTTTTTATCCCATTTCTCTATGAAAGTTCATTAAAAGCAATTTTTAAAACCTTGAAAGGTGATTTAAAAAAGAAGATAGAAACTGCTACTTCTTTTCATCTGCTGTCTGCCAACAGGAATGCAAGAGAGTTTTCAGTGAGATGCATTGTTTGTCTTCTGATCTTCCCACAAACAATGATAATATTCCCAACTAAATGGTCAATATTAATAATTTCAGTTGGACATTTGAACTGCCTTTTTTCTGTTGCACTACAGCTGTTCAGACGACCCTCAAATTCACCTATTCAGAAAAGTATCCAGATGAAGCCCCTTTATATGAATTGCTTGCACATGAGAATCTTGAAAATAATGATATTGCAGACTTATTAAAACTACTGCAGGAACAGGTAAGAAATATTCAGAGTAAATTTTGGGGGGTTGGTGCCAGTAGTTCTTTAGAGGTAGTTCAACTTTTATTCAGTGAGTAAAAATACACATGGTTTGAAAACCACAAGATAAACAAGGTTACGACAAAACTGTCATGATTAGATTTTTCAAGTTAAAGGTTAATTGATATTGCAGTTAATGTAAATGAATGTAAGTGCTTCATAATTTATTGTATAAAACTGGGAGCCACTAGATATTACGTGGGAGAGATACAAGTGCAAAATATACAAGTGCTTATGTCATTTCATAATAACTATATCAACTTTTGATGTTCATAAACTATGAAACGCATTGTAGGACTGAAAAAGAAATTCAACGGCAACCCAACACATTTTAAAAATTCCTATTGCAAAATCATTTGCTACCATGAAAAGCATATGAATGAAAACTGAAAAGTTTTATTGGTGATAGAGTTTGTTATGTTATATGTTTCTACCTACTTTGAATTGTGTTTTAAAGCCATTCTTATCACACTTCCTACATTTTTTGTGTCATAGAAATTATGATTTTCACTCCAAATTCTTTGCAAGTAAAGCTATTTTCTCTTTGTATTTCAGTCAGAAGAGAATTTAGGCATGGTAATGATCTTCACACTGGTGTCAGCTGTACAAGAAAGACTGAATGAAATAGTAGATCTAATAAAAACAAGAAGAGAAGCAGAAAAGAAACAGAAAGAAAAAGAGGCAGAGGAGGCAGAAAAGGTGATAAAATTCGTCAACACATTGTTATAAGAAGAAAAAGTAGCAATTTGCAGTATTTGAGTCTGTAACCAGAGATTTTTTTACAGTGCTTCCAATCTATAATACAGGGATCACTGGAGAAAAACAAGGGTGATATTGGTGGATGGATGGATGCATGGATGATGAATGGATGGATGGATGATAGCCTTTGCATCCAAAATTATGCAAGATTATACAATATAAACTCATGGATTGTGTTTTGTTGTTCCATGTTAAGAATCCAGAATCTTAAGACTTTTCTTTTTATTGACCAATATTCTGTTTAATAGAATGTATATGAATACACACATGCACACACATATAACACCCCCACACACCCCCACACACCCACACCCACACTCTTAGTGATCTTGTATTTTTTGCAGAAAGCAGGTGGGGAAACATGAAGGGATTCAATATGACTACAAATGTTCTTGAAGTAAATAAACTAAATCACCTGAACTGAAGCTGGGTAACATTATGTTGGTTAGAGAAATGTTGGAATGGTGTTTTAGCCTCTCCAAGAATCCTATAATTAGTTTGGTCCAGTTTTAGGATATTTGCCAGCTGTATAAATTTAGTATTTGCTGAAGTGTAGCAATATGCTACAATCCTGGAGACCATACGTTCTAGCCTTGCCTTAGGCATAAAGCCATCTGGGTGACCTTAACCCGGTCACTTGCTCTCAACCCAAAGAGGAAACCAATGGAAAACCACTCCCATAAAACCTTACCAAAAAAACCTGCAAGAACTTGTCTAAACAATACCCAGGAGTCAAAACACATTCAAAGGTGCACATGCACACAAATATACGTAAATTAAAGGGAAATAGCCATAATCAATTAGTTCGCCTTTAGCAGAGGACAGGGGGAATTTGGTATTCTGTTGGTTTATGGTTGCTGAATGACTGTCTTTTTAGCTTTCTCACCTCTTTTAAATTGGTTTATTAATATAGTGTGACAAATAAGGCCTAATATAATCCCACGGTCTGTATGTGAAATCTTGGGTAGTTAGGTAAACTATGGAACCACCAATATCTCTGTATGTGTATCTAATAACTATGAATATATTTTCATAGGATAATGTAATTACATACAGGTAATTCTCAATTTAGGACTGTTATTGAGTTTGGAATTATGGTTGTAAGTCGTGCCGATTGCTAAGTGGACCATCATGTGACTGAGCTGATTTTACAATTTTTTTGCAGCCATTGCAAATAACCAGGGTTGTTAAGCAAATCGCCAGTTGTTAAATGAACACCACACTCCTTAAGTAAACCTATTGTTTGCAATGAGCATTTTTTTTGCCAGAAATTGAAAGTAAGCACCAATTCCTGGCAAAAAAAAACCCAACCCCCATTGTAAATTGCTGTTATATGACCACTGCAAGCAACCATAAATGCAGACCAGTGCTGAACGCCCAAAATGTGATCACATGACTATAGTGTGCGTGCGTGCGTGTGTGTGTGTGTGTGTGTGTGTGTGTGTGTTTTGGAACTTTGAATCTGAGTTTTAAATACCTTTTTGGGGAGTCCATTGTAACTTCGAACTATGACTAAGTTGTAAGTCGAGGACTACCTGAAATGTCCTATTTTTATCAAGCTACAGCTACATTTGGCTTTGTCCTTTATTATGTTTGTTTGCTCCTTTGTTGTGCTATTTATTTATTTTATTTTGAATTCTACAGCCCTGATGGTGATGACGATGATGATGATGACAGCAAAGGCAATAATGGCTTTTAATCTTTGTATGCCACTTCCCATTAAAGAATCTCAAAGTAATTCTTGTTGGTGCTGTCCACATAACTGTTGCAGAACAGTTCTGGCTGGGAATATAGCTACCTCTGTTGCCTAGCTGTTTATGAGAATAGATTTGGAATATCAGAGCTGGAAAGCTGGTGGCATTATTAGGCTGGTATTGACCTTTGTTACGTGTTTTGGAACTTTATCTTATTCTTCTCCCTTTGTCTAGCAATGTTTTCATGGCACCCCTGTCACTATTGAAAGCTTTTTACGCTGGAAGGCAACATTTGATTTGGAGCTTTTAGAAATTAAAAGAAAAAAGATGAAAGAAGAAGAACAGTGCGGCAAAAATAAATTAACAGGTGGGGTATAATAGTCTATCTTATATAAGCCAGGTGCCTGGTTTTGGATGGCTGGAGGATTTTTTTCTTTTTTTAAAGTTTTGTTATTTTTTAGTTACAAAAATAAACATTCCATCTTTCCTTTTGCAGTGTGTTGTCTGGGTACAAACATCTCTGTGTAATATCGTTCCTCCTTTGCCACATCACTCACATTCATATTAACATTATTTTCCTAAGTTTAGTATTATAATATATTGAGCATTTAAACATTATGGAACTCTCCATTTTTCTTCTCAATATCTTCTAGTAATAATATCATAACATTATACATCATTATTCTCATCATGCACATACTAACAGTTTCCATCTTATTTATATCTTTATCTAAGTGTATTATCTACATTTTTTTAGGTTTCTTCATTTCCAAACTCCTTTTTTCCCCTTCAACTATTGGTAAATAGTTTTTTGACATATGAAATCCACACAAGCCGTATCAAATTGGTTAGTCATGCAAACCCAGAGTGGTGAAAAATATCAGCGTTCAAGAAAGCAGTCCAAATTATCCACAAAAATACAGAAGTTAAACAGTTGACATTGATAAATGTTTGAATAGATATTTTTACTGGGGATGCAAAGAAATACAATGGAACCTCGGTACTCATTATTAATTAGTTCTGAGAGCACAATGAGTTATGAAAAACAATGAGTCCCAAATAGTTTTTTCCTGTAAGGATCAATGTAGTGAGTTACAAGGCAGCCGATATCGATACGTTCCAGCTTGTGCATTGAATATCAAACAAATGAGTACTGGGACAAAATTTTCATGTCAAAATGTGTTGAGTACCAAATTCTGTGAGTTTCAAAATAGTTGAGTACCAAAGTACCACTATATACGAGACTGCATGCTTGAATTGTACATGTTGCTAATATCACATACCCTAGTTCTATAAGAGAGAAAGGTTATCAAACTCAGTAGGAGTCTTCTATAGGTGCACTGTAATTTCCAAATTATAACTTTCAAGTTATAATTGAAGCTAGGATTCCTTTATATTAATATACTAATATAAATATACTAATCAAGCTAGGGTTTTTGTCTTAGTTTATGATTGTATTAAACACAGAAAGAAAACCTAATTTTCTCTCATATAGTATGCAGCAAAACACATTAGGGATAAGGGAGTGGAGAAGGCCTATGCAAACAATGGTTGCAAGTACAACTCTAGATCAGCCCCATATTGTAACTAAGGGTAAGGTCTTAGGTGTAATGTGTTAACGTTTGTTTTAAGACAATTCATTTTAATCATGGCACCCCATATTATCAGAGTGGAAATTATCTAGTCATCACTCTTCAGACTTCGAAGTCAAAAGTACTGTAGTTCCTGATATTTGAGCTGCATTTTCTTTCTTCTGCTCCATCATAGGTTTATCTCCAGTTGTAATCGAAAGTGTGTGTGTGTGTGTGTTCGTTATGCCACTATCCAAATCAACTTACTTCTTTTTTTTCTTAATAGGAAAGCAGCTGTTTGAGACAGATCATAACCTTGACACATCCGATATTCAGTTCTTAGAAGATGGTAACTTTCCATTATTTCTACTTTAATTGCTATAGAATATGATTTTAATGGTAAAAGCTATTTACTACTAAATATACTGGCATTTATCACTAAATGTACTGGTATTTTGATATCAATTGGCGAAATTTTGCCTCTAGTACTAATAAAGAGGAATAAGCTACTTACATGCTTTTGGAAATAAGCAATTACTTCTGGTTTAGGGTAATGTAAAATCTGGGAGATATCCCTTTAACCCAAATATATTCTTACATCTGTATCTGCCCTCTTAATGTGATAATAGCTTCTAGCAGAAAGGAAAAAGCTAACTGAGCAAGCATGTCTGCTTATGTGGATATAAAATGCTAAGTACCAGCTGAAATCAAATAACTTTGGATCGGCTTAAACTGAGGATATGTCTGAAAAATGCCAGTTTTAACCCCTGAAATATTCCTGGTCCTTTATAGGATTCCATTTTGCTGATATCACATGCAGTTTTGCTTGAAAAATGTTTTGCTTCAACCATGAAGGCAAATAACTAATCTGGCCAAGAAAACTGCAGGGACTAGTCCAAGCAGTTGACTAGAAGACATACAGACAGAAACATCTTTGGCATTATACCATTATCACCTACATGCCTAGCTGTAGGTGTTTTTCCTCCAACATAAACGTCAAGCTTGATAATATAAGGGACAAAAATTAACTCAGCATGTATTATAGAAGACAGAAGGTGTCACTCTTGCTCCACTCTTATCTTTTTCTTCCTTGTACAGAGATGTACATCATTGATCCTGTGTGGTTAACTCAGACTCAAATAATTACACTGGCAGTATATCCACTCCTTTTCCCAAAATGCTTTTTTAACTGTAGGAGACTTCTCAGAGGATCCATAGCATAAGCAGTTGGAAAAGCCATTGGAGAAGACAGTGGGATTTTTTCTTTACTTCTACTGCTTTAACTATTTTTTGCTTGCAGAAAATTATTCTCCTTTTTTTTTAAAAAAAAGTAATGACTTTTAATTTTTATGTTACTAATTCAAAATGATGAAATGACAAGTATCAATACATCTTCTTAACCTCAGAGCCATACTGTATGGGCCTTGTACAATATGCCTTCTAAATGTATTACATGTCATATGAAAGAACAGTCCCATTTGCTTGATTGTGTAGGTACAGGCTGTCCATTCTCTGGTTTCTATCTTCTTTGGAAATTATGGGCCCTTTGCATGCTGGGTCAGTTTTTTAGCTAAGACTGCTAAACGGTCATTACAAGCACTCGGTTTGGAATTCATTTTTTTTCTTCTATTTATAAAGTAATGTCATTTTTATTTTCCTTTTCTCCCCTATCCCAGGTGGAAACAGTGTGGAAGTAGATGAATCATTGTTCCAGGACATGGATGACTTGGAGTTGGAGGATGATGAGGACGATCCAGACTATAGCCCTGTTCATCTAGATAGTGACTAGATCTGAAATTCCTCTACTAGCTACTTGGATCCGTAGGTTTGGTTGGACACTTGTAGCCAGAAAGATGCACACGTGATTTGAATATCTTTTTCTTCAAAGAAAAGGGTGAAGTATTTTAAGATCAAGTGACTTCTTTTCTGGTGGCTTTCAGCCCAGGTAATAAACAGACTTTAACATTTGAGATTTGTGTCTCTTGTGTATTCCTGCACAAAACGGCCTTTCTGAGAAACCAGAAAATGCTCTTCTCAAATTAACTGCGTTGTTGTACTAAAGGTTTGGATAAACATAGTTGTTTTGAAGGTGATGCTTCCCCACCTCCCTTTGAATTATAAAACACAGTACTTGATTGTAGGAAGAAAGTTCTGAAGAGAAATTGGCTTTCTTCTGTTTTGTTTGGACCATATCATTCTTGGCATCACCTTGAAGATTACAGAATTATGATAGGATGCTTATTTTAGAAGAAGGCTGAGATGAATAACTTCCCAAAAGAACGATAGCTTTTGTCTGGTGCTGTGATCTTAAAGTTTATCAGGATGTCTGTGACAGTCACTGTTGATGCCATTAAACCCAGTTTTCTCCTGGAGCATATCTCTGAAACCTTCTAGGTTTATTGTCAAGAATGTAAAAAGGTGAATTATATAGTGGACTATATATTTCCAGTACCTGGAAGTAGCCTCTTATCTTTCGTTTTGGGTTATATTTCACCTTCCTAAAATTTCAGCAACCAAATTCTGTTGTGCCTTATAATTGAAACATTAAAGTTCAGAATTCCATCAGAGCTCCAAAATCAGTGTACTATATAAAAAATAATTTTGGGTGATTTGTGTGTCTGATGGGTAAAACCTCTAAAAACCTGAATTGACAATAATTTAATCCATTGTCGCTGAAAAATGTTTTGGGGGTCTATTGTCTCATTGCTAAAATGGAACTCATGGAAAGTTTTCTCAGAATTGCCACATCTCAGTTTTGTCTTCTTCCAAATTTATGACCAATATGGGTTGATAGGAAATTAAAATATGGATTTAAAAAATAAGTGTTACTGATGCAGCTTTAGAATTGCTGCTTCTCAGAATATCCATAAATCGTTTTTTCCAATTAGCTTCTTAAGAGTGTCACAATAAGCCATCTACTGTGATATAATTATGCTCAGGGCACCCAAAAGAGAGGTAATCAGTATGTCCACCACTTGGCAATCAATGCTACTCCCCACAATACACCTAAAAAAAGAGATAGGCTTCAAACATAACAATATGTTAAGAGAGGGGAGGGTGGAGATGCCAGGTGAAAGAGGCAAGAAATTTGGGATACATTAGCAGATTGTAGTAAGCTCCAAAGTTTTTTTGGTATCAGTCAAGGACAGGACTTTGCTAGTTCTATTTAATGTGATGACATTCACAAATAAAAGAAACTTAATAGCATAAAGCCAGGACACCCTTAACCTTTTAGGATTTTTATAGTATCTTTACAACGTTTCAACATCATATATTAAAATAAAAACCAACATAAAAGAGAAAAGGAATGGCAAAAAAATAAAGATGCCCAAAATGGGAAAAAATACATTTAACAAATATAACAAAGGTGATCTCCAACTTTCTTTTAGTTAGAGATAGTAACAATGCAACCTCACTCTAAGTTTAAGAAATAATATCAATCTATAAAGTATCTTAAAACACTAATAGTCAACTTACTCTAAGCTAGTATTCAGAAAATGTTCTCTTAATTTCCTCCAAAAGATAGTAAATTATCAAATGAAAATAATCTTATATTTTAAAGGCTACAATCTTTCTCTAGTCAAATTCAAATTTACCTTCAAATCCCAAAGTCAAAAGATGATTCTTTTCTTTAACCTGTAAGAAATGTATCAATGGTCGGCAACCTTAATTTTTTTTTGAATGAAAGGAGAGAGCATCAGGCAGGGTGTCAAAAGAGGTTTTTTAAAAACATTACATTTAATGTCTTGATGAGAGGCACCTCAAGCGACTGCCAAAAATCATTAGCAACCTTCCATGCTGGCTTTTCTTGGACCAATGTCCAAGTCAACGGAGGAAGCTGGGTTCACTTAACAACCGCAGCAAAAAAGTTTGTAAAATTGGAGATGACTCATTTAACAACTACTTCTCTTAGTGATAGAAGTTCGATCCCAATTGTGGTTGTAAATTGAGAACTACCTGTAGCCATAACTTTGTCTATCCTTTCAATTGTAATGGCAGGAGCAACCAATCCATACTAAGATTTTCTTTTTCTTTTCTCCTGCCCCATTCTGAAGTTTACATTTTCCCAATGAACATTGTTAAGCTTATCTTTGGCCCCTTAGTCTAAATCTGTATGGAAGTAGAGAGTGATACCCATGTCTTAGTGTAATACTTTTACTGAGTCAACTAATAATGGAATAGTCCAAAATGTATTAAGCCATATAGCTCAGGATTAAGATACCAGCCCTGTACAGGAATTGTCCTGAATAAATGCTTTGCCATTTTTTCAAGCATGTCTCAACTGAAGCTTCCTTACTGTGCTTTATTTCATTTTTTTCATCAAGTTGGAAATGGACTCCCTTCATCCTGGATATCACAGCAAAATTTGAAGTGCGGATTTGTTGCTCCTTAAAAAGATTTTACTCAATGCGACCGTCAAGGTGCATTTCTCAGTCCCCAGTAGTATTTGTTACAGGAAGCAGAGAGAACATGCAGGTAGCAATGAGCAGAATAACATTTCCAGAATGCGGCCGCGCGAGTGATTGTGGGTGCACCTCGGTTCACCCACATAACACCTATCATCCGCGAGCTGCACTGGCTACCTGTTGATCTCCGTGTGCGCTTCAAGGTGCTTCTTACCACCTATAAAGCCCTCCATGGTAGTGGATCTGGGTACTTGGGAGACCGCCTCCTGCCGATTACCTCCTCGAGACCGATTAGATCTCATAGATTAGGCCTCCTCCGAGTGCCATCTGCCAGCCAGTGCCGGCTGGCTACTACGCGGAGGAGAGCCTTTTCAGTGGCAGCTCCGACCCTCTGGAATGAGCTCCCCGTGGGGATCCGTACCCTCACCACCCTTCAGACCTTCCGCGCAGCCCTCAAGAACTGGCTATCCTGCCAGGCCTGGGGGTAGAGATTGATCTGCCCCCACCCGAATGTTGGATGAATGTTGTTTACTTTTTAATTATATGTAATGTTATATGTTATTGTCTGTATCCCCCTCCCTATAAGTTGTTAGCCCCCCTGAGTCCCCTCAGGGAAAAGGGCGGCCTATAAATAAACCTATTCAATTCAATTCAATTTCTTGTTTATTTTAGAAAGGACTGGATTGCAGTTACATGTGGAATGAAGTGTGCATCATGACATCACAATGCAAATTATGCGATTTAGGCCCTCAGCTAATAAATGCAAAGATGTGATGACAGAGTTATCATCATCATTACAAGTAGTCCTCACTTAGTAACTGCAATAGGGACCCACAATTTGGTGGTTAAGAGAAGCAGTTGTTAAGTGAAGCATTGCAATATAATGATCTTACTTTATATTTTCCTTTGCTTTACAAACCTACGAAGGACATAAATATGAGGGCTGGTTGCAAAGTTACTTTTTCAGCACTGTTGTATATCTACGGTCACCACACAAGGCCTACCTGTGGTACACAAGTGTCCATTTTCTATTATGGGATTATCTCCAGATAAGAAACTTCTTGGTGTCCACTTTGAACAGAGCTTTTTTTCTCATAACAATCTCAATGGGGATATGACTTTCAGGGAATTCAGTAGCAGCATGATGATTACGTTGTTTTAAACTTTTCAGCAGGCTTTTTTTTCCAGATTCAGCCTTTACAAGGTAATTGCTCTTAGCAATGGAATTTTTCAGTGGGTCCAACCATATTTCATTAACCAATTTCGTTTTATTTATTTTGTACAATGACAATAAAGACTATACTATGCTAACCTCCTGTTTCTCCATTACTGATAAATTAACTTTGTTCCCAAGGCACTTGTGCAAAAAGTTTGAAACCATGAATTATCACTAAGCACAGTAGTACTGTAACTTCTTTATTTTTCTGCGTCACTTCATTTTATTCTTTTGCTTTCCAATTTTAACATTTACCTTTAACATGAGTTTGGGGCTTCTTGGTTCTTGGAGAATTGCCATTGTTGGTGATGGATGTGGTTGTGCTGTGCCAGACACAGCAGTGTGTGATCTGTGAGTTCTTCTGGATTTGCAACTTCAAGGAGCAGGTGGTGGTCATGGCCAGGGGGTCTGTCTGCAATTATGGGTTGTATATAGTTGCACTCTTTCCAGGACCAACCTGCCCTCCTCATGGTCCTGTGCTCCAGCTATCTCCTGTCTGGAATACTGTTATGCACTGTACAAAGGGCTTATCCAGAAGTTACAATTAGTTCAAAATTTCTGCACAACTTGAAATTTGTGCATGTCTCACCTCTTGTGATTGAAGGCAAAAGGAAAAGGAAACACCAGGGGATAAGATGGTTAGATAGTCTCATCAATGAATATGGACAGACTCAGGGAAACAGTAGATGACAGGAAGCCTGGCATGCTACGGTCCATGCGTCATGAAGAATCAGACATGACTCAGCTACTGAACAACAACACCCTTGTGGGAGTTGCTTGCATTGATTACTGATCAATGCAATGGAGGCAGTTCAAGATGCTCTGTGTGGCTTGGAGCCAGCATGTTTGAAAGTCTGCCTTCCCTTTGTTACACTAGCCCACCAGAGTTGGAAGACAAGATAGGTTACAGGTACCATCTATTAGGGAGGTGCATCTTGTGGGACTGAGGAAAAGGGCCTTCTCTGTGGTGACTTCTTTCCTTTGGAATATTAGACACTGGAGATTAGATTGGCCCTGCCTCTTACTTTTCTATAAGGTTCTGGAGATACGATTTTTTCAGTGAGCCCGGGCCCATCCTGACTGATAAGGAGCTGATCAAGGTGTAACTGTGATCATTGTTACTGAGGTGGGTGAGGAAATTTGAGTTTTACACTTTTAATGTTGGAAGACACCTGGAGGCACCCTACTATATATGAGATGGGTGGCTATATGAACTTATTTAAATAATAAATAAATAATAATCCGATGAGGTGTAGGTTATATGCCTTTTTTTCAATCTCTTACCCACCCCATCCATAATAATAAATAAATAATAATCCGATGAGGTGTAGGTTATATGCCTTTTTTTCAATCTCTTACCCACCCATCTTGGGTACCAAGATTTGTAGTACCCTGAGTATGTTAGCCTCCCTCCCCCCCAAAAAAAACCCTTTACAAACTTGATTTTCCCTTTAGGAGTAGGGCTAAGATGATATGTCAAGCTATATGTATCTTCAGGGAAGCGGAAAATATAAAATAATGGATCTAGCTGTTGTGAATATGTTGGTTTTGGATTTTTTTTAGATATATATTGCTATGTTGCTATGTTGTCTTTGTGAGTCTCTATTTCACGTATAACACCCAGAGTCAGGTAGCTATGGAAATCTATATCATTAAACAAATGCTGTACAATGTTTACAAATAATGCAAAATTTAATGTTACTCTGTTCTATGGTCCCTGCAGAGTTGAGAATTAAACATTACAAGGTGATATAAAGATTCTTCTTGGAAAGTCATTTCTGATTCAAGCCTTTTGAAGGTGTGTATCAACATTATTTTTCTCCAGTGAGCTGGAAATAGGCTCTGGATCCTCCTGAATATCCCAGCAGAAGTTGAAGGGCAGCATTTCCAGCCTTTCCTTAAAGACATGGTCAAACCTTTCACTCTGGGAAACAGTCATGAGGTTCTTCCAATCTCCAATAGTGCCTGGGAAACAATGGTTAAAAATATGTCAACAGTTTTTTTATTCAATTAAACTAGAGGCTATTTATGTCATCATATCACCAAAATGGTCATTCTTACACATTTTTCTGTGACTAAGTTTGTGTTTGAATGTATATACAGTCATGTAAACAGGAAGTATACCCTGCTTGAGTTCCATGGTTTTATGTATGAGAACATAGTAAAAATCTGGTCCTTATCAGTTCTTAAAAGTAAGTAAATACAATATCAGATGAACAACATGACATTACACCATGTCATGATTTATTTTATAAAAAGAAACCAAAATGAAGAAGCTGTGTATAAAACTTAAGATTCAATAGTTTTGGAAGAATTTTGGCCCATTATTCCTTACAACCTTGCTTCAGTTAATTGAAGTTTGTGAGCATTTGTTTATGTACAGTTCATTTGAGGTCCCACTGCAGCATTTCAATCAGGTTGAGGTATGGACTTTGACGGGGCCATTGCAACTCCTTAATTCTTTTCAGCCATTCTGTGGTATTTTTTGTGTTGTGCTTAGTGTCATTGTCCTGTTGCATGACCCAATCTTGGCCAATCCTTAGCTGCTGGACCTCTGGCTTCACATATGACTCTAGAAAACTTCAATATACAGAGGAGTTCATGGTCTGTTCAGATGCAACTTTGGAAACCAAAGCTGTGCTGCAATGCTGTCTTTAGAGAAGAGGTCTTCTCCTGGCAACCTTTCCAAACAAACCATACTGTTCAGTCCTTTTTCCAGTTGTACTGTCATGAACTTTGGCTTTCTTTTTGTAAAATAAATGATGACATGGTGTAATATGTAATGTGTTGTTTTTCATCTGAGGTAGCATTTACCTACTTTGAAGAACTGCTAAGGACCAGATGATTTTTACTATGTCTTGATATATAAAACCATAGAACTCAAAGAGTGTGTGCTTTTTCACATTACTGTATATAAAATATTTCAGGACTTCCGGTGGGGACTGTAGGGATGAAGATCAAAAGTTTTCCAGTGGTAATTTACACTCTTCAGTTATCTTGCCTACTGTGGGCTTCCCTGAGTCAGAGAAAGAGGGTAATAGTTTGCAAAACCTGACTAACTTGGAACATTGCACAAATGAATGCTTAGCTACCTCCCTCTCCACCAAACAGTTCTTAGACATCTGTATTTATAGTTTTGGGGCAGGAAATTGTTTCTTACTATCTTAACTAGAGCTGGATTACAGAAGGAAGACTTGATAAAAGGGCAAAGTTCTGCCTATCTAGAACATGTTGAGTGATTCCCCTGCCATAAGTATCTGTTACTGGGAAGTCATGGAATCAGTGGTCTCCCAGTGAGTTCTAAATGATCTTGACTTCATCCCGTTGGCCCAATACTTCAGAGAAACGATTGATGGCTTTTTGATCATTGGATATGGCCCTGGAGGTTTAGAGGGGCAGTTCTAAACCTGGAGAACAATGCCCTCATGTCAGAAAGACTTTTTTTCCCAGGTTGAAAATAAGTAGATTTGCCTTTCCAGGTTGAAATGGTTAGCTAGTGACATCACTGTTTCCAGGAAGAGTGGTACTTCTTTCATGTTCCCAACAAGGTGCTAGCGAGCATGACAGGAACTCCACCCATATGCAGCAGCACTCGGATTTCAAACAAGGGCTTGCTAACTTTCAACCCAGAATCCTAACCATGTGACCTACTGCAATCCTGGTGGAGGAGATTACCCAAGGTAGAGAGTGAAGAGGCTGTAGCTCTACCAGAGGTGGTATTCATCCAATTCTGAAAGGTTCTGGAGAACCAGTAGTGGAAATTTTGAGCAATTTAGAGAACCTGCAAATAGGCTGGCCCTGCCCCCGCTGCCTCCCAGCCTCCCAGCAGATCTTCTTTTGTTGCCCTAAACAGGAGAATGGAGCTGGAAAGCAGGTTAGTGGGGTGGGGTGGGAAGGGAATGGGGATTTTGCAATATCCTCCTCCTGCCACGCCCACAAAGCCACACCAAAGAACCGGTAGTAAAAAAAATTGAATCCTACCACTGGTCTCCACGATCCTGAAGTGGTCAGTATGAGCTTAAACAACCAACTCCCAAAGGATCATTAGACGGTGCAACCAACAGAATGATCATTGAAACATATCGGATTATATCCACACCCGAAATTTGTTAGGGTGAAAAGGGGAACACCACTTCAAGATTGGCACAACTAAGAAAGGCTTACGGCTGCTTCAAATTAGGCTGCTGATGAGGCAAATGCAACATCATGGAGAGACCACAGATACATCCATGCCACTTTAGAAAGTGCCTTTCCAATTAAGGTGGTAATCATTGAAACAGGGCAGATTATAACCACACCTAAAATTTGTTTGGGTGAACAGGAGAACACCAACATTGGCACAACTAAGAAAAGCTTACGGCTGCCTCAAATGTAGGCTGCTGATGAGGCAAACACAACATCATGGAGAGACCCTAGAAAGAGAGGCTGTTGGGACATATCCATACCACTTTAGAAAGCACCTTTGAAGTGAAGGTGACAACCCTGCTTTCAGATGAAGCCTGGCACATTGCAAAAGCCCCAGAGTGTGAATTATTACTGATCTACTTTTGCAAAGAAAATCTCCATTGCTGTACTTGGATGTCAAACATGGGCTTGCTAACTTTCAACCCAACGTCCTAACCATGTGATCTTCTTTTGTTGCCCTAAACAGGAGAACGGACCTGGAAGCAGGTTAGTGGGGTGGGGAAGGAATGGCAATTTTGCAGTATCCTTCCCCTGCCACACCCACAAAGTCACACCTGCAAATCCACACCATGCCCAGCGAGCTACACCCACAGAATTGGAAAGAAGAACACCACTTCAACATTGGTATAACTAAGAAAGGCTTATGGCTTCCTCAAATGTAGGCTGCTGATGAGGCAAGCACAACATCATGGAGAGACAGCAGAACGAGAGGCTGTTGGGACATATCCATACCACTTTAGAAAGTGCCTTTCAGATGAAAGTGGCAACCCTGGTTTCAGATGAAGCCTGGCAGATTCCAAAAGCCCCAGAGTATGAATTATTACTGCTCTACCTTTGCGAAGAAAGTTTCCTTTGCTGAAATCTAGAATATCAGGAGGCATGAATGTGTAGTTTGCTCTAGAATCCACCTTCATGTTATCAAATGTAGCTTTATCCACCACATCATCCACTTCCTTTTCAGTTAGTTTTCTTCCTAGGAAGTTGCATATTTTCAGTACAGAACTTCTCAAATCCTGTAATTTGATGTAACTTTATATTAGTTCATCCATAACAATGAAGAAAAGATGGAAAATTGTGTTGATATTTTTGGGGAATTCTCAAGATTACTCCTTCATTATACATATCTTGCATATTAAACTTTAGTTATTTTCAATCTCTTCTGAGCCCAATCAGGAAAATATTATGAGGTACTTTGGCTTAGATTTTGCTGATTACAGGGACATTGTGCTAATTGGATTTCCCTTATTTATTAAGTCTATCAAAAATTAGATCAGCTTTGTTTTGCTAAACACGTTTACAAGACATGCATCGTGTGAATTCTAGCATGACAAGCCAATTGCTCACAAATACAGCTTTTAATAATCTTTTTGATATCAAGCTGATGGCACTCTAGTTTCCCGTGTCCTCCACCATCCTTTTGAAGAAATAGAAATTTATTTTTCTTCAGAGATCTCGTCAGTCATCCAGGAGATCAGAGAATAACCAAGATTGGCTCTGTGGTCTTCTCTGCTACTCCCTATTGGAATAAGTTACTTATACATCTTATCATTTCCGAAGCTTTCTGTGCTTGATGGCTGTCATATTGCCCTACACAACATGAACACATCTTACCTTTTTCATTTCTTCATAAGACAGGAAAAGAATATTGAAATCATGCTTATGAGCATTCCAGCCTTCTACATGGTCTAGCCACGAACTACAAAATACTGATAGGAGAAAATGAGTTTAAATAAACATGAGGATTAATACTTGAATGTCCTGCACTTAATTTTATGATCCTGGTGGGCCTAAAGATCAAAGCATGATAGTTTAACAAGAGGCTATCCTAATATCTACATGGTCTAGTCACAAAATACAAAATATGAACTGCAAAACACTGATTGGTTCATCTTGGTGATGCAATGATCCAGCTGACCACCTGTGTGAGGGATAGCAATAACAATAGCACTTGGAGTTATGTACTGCTTCATAGTGCTTTTACAGAATGAGCCAATTGCCCCCAACAATCTGGGTTCTCATTTAATCCACCTCGGAAGGATGGAAGGCTCAGTCAACCTTCAGCCTGGTGAGATTCGAACTGCCAAATTGCAGGCAGCCAGCAGTCTACAGAAGTAGCCTGCAGTACTGCATTGTAACTACTGTGCCACCTCAGCTCTTTCTACATTATTCATGCTTGAGTTTCCTCCATTGTGATCCTGGTGTGCCTAAAAATCAAAGCATGAGAGCACAACTGAGGGGCTACCCTAACATCACTGAATGTGGAGAGGACAGAGAAAGAATGAGAGTTGTAACTAATGTGGTTGCATACTCCAACTTGTTATGGGGGGATTTTTGTCAAGATGCTGCTATATTTTGTTTCTTTGCTTTTTCTTATTTGGAACTTTGGGGTAATCTGGTTTAATTTTTTTATAATTCTTCAAATATTGAAAGAACTAACTCTGGTTATCTTCTTTCTATTTCCAACCCTTAAATCGCTTCCCGTGTGATATCATTTGAGTATTTGGTTCTTTAACTAACATTCATTTTTTAAAAACTTTACATTCTATCCATCCATTCCATCACATTAACATCCCCATTTTTAACTGCTAAAAGAATTTCTCTCCACTTTTTCCTCCATATTAAATATATCTTAGTATTTCTCATCTCTCTCCCTAATAAGCTGCCTTATCTTGCCTCTCCTTCTCACTTTTGCATCAAAGTTGCCCTAGGAGCCATCCATTCTTCTGCACTCTTCCTACTAAAAATATTTGTGTACAGTTTACATAAATTACTGTATTATAGAGAATCATTTTTTTTTTGTTATATAAGGAGAGAGTGGATTGTTTGCGTTTGGTGGGAAGAGGATGGAAATATATCCATAGTCTCTTATCTAAAACAAAAATGGACAAAACATTGATATGATCAAATTCTTCTTACCTTTGCCAGCCAAAAACTTCTCAAAGAATATATCGAAGTCTTTTGGGGTTTCTATTTTGACTGATAGTTTGTGAAAATGATAGTTAGAAGCCAAGACATCCTTTGGATTTCTAAGCACATAAATAATCTGTAAGACAGAGATGATAATACCTAGTCAAATAAACCAAGGAAAAAACAAGAAAAAAGACAGATTGACAGGAAAGCGTACAGAGAGTTCATCAAGTAACTCTCATACATTCATCTAACAGGTTCCATTCTATCACCGGATCTCAAAGCTCATTAGCAAAACCATATTTGAGAGCCTTTCAGCAGACCACCAGGATTGGGGCCAACCTTGACTTGGGGAAAAGATTTTCCATATAGCAAACATCACAGAAGAAAAGTCTTTCCTCCTGGGTCCTACCTGACAAATCTAAAGAGCAAACTAGTAGCCAATGCAGTTTCCAAAGCAGAGGTGTAATGAAAATATTATCCCTCAACTTGACATCCTCCAGATATGTTAAGATAGCAACTGGCCATGCAACACCAAACGTTACAATCTATCTGGGTGTGTCACCTTGGGAAAAATAAGTTTAAGAGGTTTGATATTCAGTTTGGTTGTTACCTGTTTCTGTTGGGCATAACCTTCTGATTTTAAGACCTCTATGTTTGTGTTTTTCCCCCACTCACACTTCAGAATTTGCTATTCCAACATATTGGAACAATCTAATATTTGTTAATAAAACATTCAGATGCAGACTAAACGAAATGAATGCAGGCAGCTCCCCACGCTAGCTCATAAGTTAACAAAATATGTCCTACTTTTGCTCTTCTTTTTCGTAATCCTTTGGGTACCAAATAGTAGGGCAGATGGGAACAAATGACACGAGGTGATGGGCGACTAGGTAAATCTACATGGAATATATTATACTCCAGCCATGGTGCTCGGTCAATTAAGGTAATATTTTCAGTTCCATCTCGGTGGCCTTCATAAACAATCAAGCTGACAATATTCTGAGTCCATATTGTTCCTGCAAATAAGGAATAATTAAATTAATTCACCCATTATTATTTGGAGAAAGTTGAACTTATGCAAAGCCAACCTTCCTATCAGGGAGAAGAGCAAATGTTTCAGAGATGCATAAAGACAATCAACTCTACTAAAATTGATAGATTAAGCAGATGGATGGATGAGAAAAGAATAGCTATTTATTTACACATTTATTTCTATCCTGCCTTTTTATTTTTAAAACTAACTCAAGATGGCAAACATACAGAATACCTCCTCCTCCACCTATTTTTCCAACAACAGCCCTGTGAGGTAGATTGGCTGAGAGAGAGCATCTAGGCAAGGTTACCAATGTAGTCAATGTAGAGTAAAATATAAACAATATAAGTAGAGGTTTAGCAGCTTATTTTCCCTACATTTCCAGCTTCTTCTAAATTGCGAAATGTTAAAGTCTGGTTATAGAGCAACAGCGTCACAGCAATCAAAACACTGAAGAACTGAATAACAACATTGGACACAAGATTAACTCTTTCTTGGAAGACATCTTTGAACTTACCAGATTTAGGATATGTGATTACGAATATATCATCATCTCGGATTTCAAAACTGTCCAGTAAATCTAAATTTTCAGGTGAGGACAAGCCAGTTATGAAATAGAGTCCTTTGTATTTATATAGGGACTCCTCCATTGGCTCCATTGCTTCAACTGTTGATGTAATAATAGAGCAATTATCAATACTTCCTACATTTATAGTCAATATTGTATTAATTCAGTTCTTTAAAAATCATGAATCCTGCTAACATAAAGGAAAACTATAGGTTTCTGTGTGTTATTATATTAGTTTCCTTAATTAATTCATTAGTTCCATGAACTCAATTTTCATTGATAAATGTTTTCATTGCAAAGAGTAAATTTGCTGTTCTTATTGGAATCTAAAAATTCTATGTAGAAGGGAAAGTTTTAATTACAATGTTAAAAACATACAAATTGCAATTCTTTTCTTACCTTACCTTATCTACATAGACTCTGACAGTCACTCATGTCATGTCCTTAAGCCACCTTATTTGCAATGGTTTGTCAATGTTCTTATACTGAAACAGCATGGGGTCCACCATTGAACCCCTAAATACTTAATCAGGCTACTTGTCTTAAGAAACTCCAAAATCAAAACTCTGTGTATGCTCTTTCACCTAACGAGAAAAATGAGGAACATACTATTTTGCTTGAAACGCAGGAAGCTAAGCTTTTCGCAAGTAGGGAAGACTTAACCACAATATCTTAGTCATAGGCCCAGCTCATGCCAAGGCAAAGTTCATTTCGTAAACAAGCTATAGGTTAACCATATTTTTAGCAATATCTCTAGGTGACATTCTGACATTTTCCTTTTTCTGCATGAATAGCCAAGATTCACTTCTCTTTTAGCTTCACTTTACTTCCCTATTGTGGTTTGGGAATCATGTATTGTAATTTTCCTTAAATATTTGTAATTTTACCCGAAATAACTTTGTGCTGATTTAGGTGAGAAGATGACCTGTATTAGTGCACGCCTATATGACGTCTGTATGATTTGTAATAACCATTTCAAAGGTATAAAACCTCTGTCAAAATGTACCTAAAATCAGATCAGTTAGGTGCAAATCTGCTGATCTCTTGGATGCATCCAATAAACCTTTCTTTTCTGGAAAAAAAGGCAATTGTCTCCTATTCTTACGTAAGTAGAAAGGCAGACCCTGTTTTTGCCATTACATTTCTTGGCGAGCCAGCCAGGAGACGATAGGGTCTTTGGGGACCCTCTGGGACGCCTAACCCGGGGGGCTGGGGGCTCATCGGGTCAGGAACCTCTCTGGCGCCAAACGGACCTTTTTGTTCCGAGGGAATTTCCCGGCAGCGAGGAGAACCCAGCCTCGGCGGTTAGCAGTCTCAAGAGCCTTGGAAAACCAGAGGAGAAAGGAGGAACAAAGACTGGCCAGCACCGGAGGAGGAAAGCCACAGAAAACAGGCAAGTAATTGTGGGCTTTCTATTTGAGGCTCGGTTTTTTCTTTTTAAACCGAAGAGTGAGGTCTGATCCACCTTGCTAGGTATAAAGGTTTTGGGAATTGGACTGTCCAGAATATATGTATGTGTTTAAAAGGTTAAAGTGTTAGGATTGTGTTATTCAGTATTTGGAAAATTATGGGTGGAGGTAGTAGTAGTAGTCAGACTCCTCTGGATTCTATGTTAAAACATTTTAAAGAAGGATTTATGAGTCAGGATTATGGAATTGTGTGGAGTAAACATGAGCTTAGGAGGTTTTGTGAATTAGAATGGCCTAAATATGGTATTGGGTGGCCTGAAATAGGAACCTTTGAACCTCATTTGGTTTTGAAAATCCATGGGATGGTGTTTGATCCTAAGATAGGGAACTTAACTCAGGCACCATATATAGATGTTTGGAAGAAATTGGTTAATCAACCCCCAGCTTGGTTAAAGAAATGTAAACAACAATGTATTCTTATGGCTGTCAGAGTTACAGACCCCAAAAGTCCTAAGCAGAGACCACCAGTCCTGGCTAGTGCACCCGAAGAACTGCCACAACCCCCTCCATATGTGTCCCCTAGAGGGGTCAGTTTGCCAGTCACACCGCAATCCTTGTCCCTGACTTATTCCAGAAGAACTACACCCAGCACAAGGGGGTCTACAAGCCAGGTACCTCTTGAGGGAATTGAACAGGGATTGGATGCTGTAATTACTAGTATGGAACAAATCAGATATAAAGAGAAAGAAGAAAAAGCTCCTATAAGCTCACCCGACACTATGGGACCAGAGTTTTGGGAAAAGAAGGAGGAAGAGATGGACCAATTGTTGGGAGCTGTGGGTGGAGAAGTGGAACCAGTATCGGCCAGAACCAGAGCAAAGACGGAGACTGTTTTTACAGCACCCCTCAGACGAGTTGACCAATTCTTAGTAAACCCAGATGACCCCTCCCAAGTTTCAACAGGATCGTTGTTTCAGCATGTTCCTTTTACCACCTCTGATTTGCTTAATTGGAAAATGCACTATGGGCCTTATAGTGCTAAACCAAATGAAGTGGCAGAATTGGTAAAAACTATTGTGGATACTCATCATCCAACTTGGCTAGATTTACAACAACTTATGGCAACACTTTTTAATGCTGAAGAAAGGGAGAAAATCAGGAATGCAGTGTCTAATATTTTAAAACCAGATGTCCCAGCACGTACAACCTTAGCAGACTTTATTGAACAGCGTTTTCCTTCAAAAGATCCTAATTGGAGTCCTTATGATTCGCATCAATTAAACTTGTTGCTCAATTATCAACAGTTAATCATAAAAGCTGTGCGCATGGCAGGAAAGCCTGCAACAAACATGTCGAAGCCAAGTTTAATAACCCAGGAAGCTACTGAAAGTCCAGAGGCTTTTTATTCTAGGCTGGTTGAAGCATATCAGATGTATACACCTATCGACCCCACCCTTCCTGAAAATGCTCGCATGCTAGCAATGGCTTTTATTTCACAATCAGCTCCGGACATAAGGCATAAGCTTCAAAAGTTGGAAGGAGCGTTGGGAAAACCTCTTAGTGAACTCATGGAAGTTGCCAGGAAGACATTTGTCAACAGGGATTTGTTGGAGGAGAGGAAAAAAGATAAGCAGATGAAGAAAAAAGCAGAATTGCTAGCCACCGCTTTAATGACTGTGCCGGGGGGACATAGAGGAAGTCGGGAGAGAGCTATAGTCCCCTCCCTAGGTCAAAATCAGTGTGCCCTTTGTCACAGGTATGGACACTGGAAAAGAGATTGTCCCAGAAGAGAAGGAATTGAGAGAAGGGAGATTGAACAGCCAAGAGTAACTAGAAATCCTACCCCTTTGCCAAGAAATTTCTCTCTTAGTCGACCCAACACCTTCAGGGGGCGTGGAACATTCAGGAAACCCATTAACAGCCTGCGAAAGAGAGAAACCAAGGGATTTTCCCCCGACACCCCTTTGATTGGATTGGCAGAAGCTGAGGAGTGGGATTGACGGGGCAGTGTAGGTTCAATTAGCCTCCCCGAACCTATGGTCTGTCTGAATGTGGGGGGCAAAGAAGTTTCTTTCCTTGTGGATACAGGAGCCACACGCTCTGTATTAACTCAACCTTTGGGACATATTTCTTCTCAATCTATCAACATTCAAGGGGCAACAGGAAAACCACAAACCCAGCCACTTTTAGAGCCTCTATTATGCACGGCGGGAGGAAAAATGTTGACTCACCGGTTTGTATATTTGCCCAGCTGCCCGCTTCCACTCATGGGTAGAGATTTACTCTGCAAACTTAGAGCACAGATATTTTTTGATGAAAAGGGATCCGTAGAAGTGAAATATGGAAATGTGAATTTAGAAATTCCTCGGGAGGAGGCTTGGAGAATCATGGTGGTGCAGGAAGTCTCAGGAGACAAATGGAGGGAGTTCCGGGTTCCTGAGCTGTGGGCGGAAGATAACCCCCCTGGTTTTGCTGCTCACCACACCCCTGTCATTGTTGAGGAACTACCAATGAGTCGTCCTGTATGCATCCGCCAGAGGGGGTACCCAAGAGAAATTGTGCAGGCTATTCAGGAAGTCATAAAATTGTATCTGACTTATAAGATTCTGGTGCCTACTGACTCACCATGGAATTCCCCGATTCTACCTATACCAAAAGGGGGAGGAAAATATAGAATGGCTCAGGATCTTCGTAGGGTTAATAATTCAACAGTCACGATTTATCCTACGTTGCCAAATCCTTATGTGTTGCTTGGACTGATTCCACCAGAAGCTAAATGGTTTTCAGTTATTGACTTAAAGGATGCCTTCTTTTCTATACCCATTCATAAAAAGAGTCAGCACCTGTTTGCCTTTGAATGGGAAAATCCGACAACAGGAAGGAAACAACAATATACTTGGACACGCCTCCCACAGGGGTTCAAAAATTCGCCAACGCACTTCAGCGCGGCGTTAGCGACGGACTTGGAAATTCTAGATTTGCCCGCTCCTGATGTTGTGTTACAATATGTGGATGATCTTTTGGTGACAGGTCAAACAGAAGAGGTTTGTCATGCCAATACTGCATCCCTTTTACTTCTGTTACAAGAAAAAGGCTATAAAGCTTCTAGGGCCAAAGCGCAATTGGTCCAATTGAATGTTAGGTATTTGGGATATGATATCCAGCAAGGGCAAAGAACTTTGGGACATGAAAGAAAGGAAGCCATTTGTCAATTACCAGCCCCAAGAAATAGGAAGGAATTAAGAGGCTTTTTAGGGGCAGCAGGATTTTGCCGCATCTGGATTCCTAACTTCGCTTTATTAGCAAAACCCCTTTATGAAGCTACAAAAGGAAATGAAAAGGAACCTTTGCGATGGGGAAAAGAGGAACAGAAAAGTTTTTTAAACTTGAAACATGCTTTGACTCAAGCCCCGAGTCTGGGACTGCCTAATTTAGATAAACCTTTTCATTTATTTGTGGACACTAAACAGAATATGGCTGTGGGGGTGTTAACTCAGAAGATGGGAACGTGGTATCGACCAGTTGCATATTTGTCAAAACAATTGGATCAGGTAGCAAAAGGGTGGCCCTCTTGTCTTAAGGCTGTAGCAGGCACAGCTTTACTTACGCAGGAAGCGAATAAACTTACTTTTGGACAGCAGTTGAATATCTACACCCCACATGCTCTTCGGGCTGTTCTGGATCAGAAAGGCCATTTGTGGCTTACCAATCCACGTATGTTGAAGTATCAGGGGCTTATTACCCATAACCCCCTCATAAAACTTGTTCAGTCATATGCTTTGAATCCTGCCACTCTATTGCCTGAACCAGATTCTGAGATCTCTCATGATTGTCTGCAAACTATTGAGGAAACTTATGCAAGTCGCCCAGATTTGAAAGATGAACCCTTTTCCGACCCGGATGCTACTCTTTTTACTGATGGAACCAGTTTTATCCATGAAGGTGTAAGGAAAGCAGCTTATGCAATAGTTACTCTTGATGATGTATGGGAAGCTGAGCCCTTACCTGCAGGAACTAGTGCTCAGTTGGCAGAATTACACGCACTCACTAGGGCATTGGAATTAGCAAAAGGCCTACGTGTCAACATTTACACAGATTCAAAATATGCCTTTCTTACAGTTCAAGTGCATGGAGCTTTGTACAAAGAAAGAGGTCTTATTACAGCAGGAGGAAAGGACATTAAATATGGACCCCAAATTTTGCGTCTATTGGACAGTGTGTGGTCCCCCAAGCAAGTTGCCATTATGCATGTAAGAGGTCATCAGAAGGGGATTTCAACAGCTGAAAGAGGAAACCACAAGGCTGACCAGGTGGCAAGAGCAACAGCGTTGGATCCATTCTCCCTGCAAGCTGACTGTCTTACTTTGTGGATCCCAAACCAGAAAGATGAACCCCCCTCATATAGCCACTCAGAAGTCCAGCAAGCTGAAGCTATAGGGGCAACACTGGTGAATGGGTGGTGGACTCTGCCGGACAACAGGGTGTTTGTACCTCAGCAGTTAGCATGGGAGGTTGTTTCTTCCTTGCATAGGCATTTACATTTAGGAAAGACAGCTTTGAGAAAGGCTTTGACAAGGGAAGTCTATATTAACAATTTGTCTAGTCTAGCAGCTGCTGTTTGTTCTCGATGTCAGGTGTGTGCTGCTAATAACCCACGTCAGGGCCCAAGTCTTCCCCCTGGGCACCAACCTAGGGGGGCTTATCCTTTTGATTATTTAATGATTGACTTTACAGACATGCCAAAAGTGGGATCGTATACTGCTATGTTAGTTGTTGTTTGTACATACACGGGGTGGCCTGAATGTGTTCCCACTAGAACGAAAAAAGCTTTGGAGGTGACTCGAACTCTGTTAAATGTAGTTATTCCACGATATGGGTTGCCCTCACGTATCTCTTCAGATAATGGGCCTGAGTTCATTCATGCAGCCACTCAGAAGGTTGCCCAGGTATTGGGGATTACCTGGAAGTTGCACTGTTCTTTCCACGCCCAATCGGCGGGCATCGTGGAAAGGACCAATAGAACTATAAAGAATAAATTGGCTAAAATTTGTCAAGAAACTCATCTAAAATGGCCAGATGCCCTCAGCATGGCGTTGCTAGCCGTGAGATGCGCACCCACAGGGGAGTTGGGTGTCTCACCATATGAGTTAATGTATGGAAGGGTTCCTAATTTGGTTAGTCCACAGGTGTTGCCTACTACTCAAGTGGCAGACACAGTGAAGATCAAACAGTTGCAAGCTTTGAATACTGTTGTGCACCAATTACAAAAATATGTGCTGTCATGTCGTCCACATGTGATTGTAACTCCAGTACATAATTTCTGCCCAGGACAGGAGGTCTGGGTAAAGGACTGGAAAAAGGTGCCTTTGGAGCCCAGATGGTGTGGACCATATACTGTTGTTATTTGTTCTCCCCTTGCTGTTAAGGTAGCTGAAATTAAGCCTTGGATCCATTGGACACGCCTGAAATTGGCTGCATCCTCGTGTGAGACTGTTTCCAAGGACTCTGTCCAGCCTCTACACCCTGCCAACAGGAGAAGACGGAAGGAGGGAGCCACCTCGCCTGCTGATTCACGGGAGGCAATCGCTCTACGGCCAGGTGGTGAAGAACCCTCTGCAGGTGTCGCTCCAGGTGCCGCCGACACCCATCGCACAGGCAACGCATCGCGTCTTCCGTGGAATCTTCGTCCCCGTCCAACAAGGAGAACCAACCATGGAAACCAACCGCCGTCTACGCCAGACTGCATGCATTAGGAATGGTCTGATCCCAGCAATCTTAGTTGTGATTTTTCTCTTGGCCGTTTCTGTTCTTCTTAACTTTCTCTATTTCTATGCTGCTATGAAAAATAAGATTGCTCAAGGGGCACCGCCAGTGCAGACATGGGAGATTCCACCTGATTATGAAAACCCATGTCCTACAGGGGGGAATGAGGTTAGTGGGAGTACTCCGCAGCCACCATATATGAGGGAGGAGAGCACCCAACAAACACCAGGTGTCAGGGCCCTCACGGTGAAAAATGACTCCCCTGTAAAAGAAACTTCTGAACCACTGCTAGAGAAAATGGGACCAGGACCTTTTCCTCCTTGTAAGCATTGTTTCTATAAAGTCCCGAGTACACAGGGACTAGGTTTTGCCTATGTAAAACGCTGGATAGTGGATTGTTATCCAGAGGAAGGGTTATCCCCCTGTTCCGAGGGATCAGGGAACTATTGGCAATGTAGATTGGATCCTAATGCTACTTGGGCACCAAGTGAATACTATAATTCAACCATAATGTGCCATACTTTGAGGCCTGTTCAGAGACCATACCCAGAGCCCTATCCAGAAAGGACAAGGACTCGGGGTAAGCGGACACCCCTTGATTTTGGTTTGGACATGAAATATGACATAACGAATGATCAGCTTCCGATCATGGTGAGGATATATTGTAAAATCATAGGAAATGTGAGACATGTGTGGTTGTTGCAATGGTGGTCAGGTGAAGAGAATTTGTCAAGTATGGAACCTCAGGTACTGAGCAAGACTCGGCACATGGGCGTAATACGTAACTATGATGAGAAATCTAGTTACTTGAAGGTCTGGATTACTCATTCTAATTACTCAGAATCATACCAGTGCCGAGCTGTAACAATTGGTGAGATCGTAAGCAGAACAGCAAGAGTCTCATTGACTGAAGAAGGAAAAGGGATGGTGGTTCTGGAACCGCTCTTGCAACCAGGTAGGAACCTCCATCCTACACTCGTTCTTCCAAAAGATGGGAAGGATGGATTAGATGGGAAGGGACCTGTAACCCCTGCCCCATTGGAATGCACTGAATGCCTAGTAGGAACAAGAGGAAATACCTTGAAGTTCAAAATGGGAAAACCTAAATCCTGTCAGAACTTCAATCTTCCAAATTGCACTTTTGGAAGGAAACAGCCCCGTCTCTATAGTCAATGTGAGGGATCTGAAGGGGTGGTATGTTATCTGCCTGCAACACCAGGGCTGGATGAGTGTGGCCCATGTCTTACAAAAGCTAAGGTGGGAGCTCGTACCATTGTTACAATGATCTACCACACTCAGGCCCCAGTGGACTGCACCCCTCAGAAAAAGACATGTGTATCTAACGGTACCATGTATAACTATTGCATTTAGAAGAACCAGCTTGTTTGTTATCAGCCAACCACTCCAGTTCGCATCAAAGTCAGTGTATGGGCCGGCTTGGCCTTACTTGACAACCCCAAGGAATCCCAGCTTTACCACCTCACCACAGTTACTGCTTTAAAACAAGGACAAAAGCCCATCACCGTATCATTTGGTGTATGTGCTGCAATGGATAGGGTGGCTTACAGAAGCTGTGGAAGTCAGGGATGGAGACAAACTTATTACCACAATCATAAGTATCTCTGTCCCCGATCCCATGTCTATTGCCAAGGATGTAAGAATCCAAGTCGGGATTCGTATTCTCCTTGTGCAGATCGCATGGATGAAAGAAACCCGTGCAGAGGATGGGATTGTGTTTGTCAACATACTGGAGGAGGGTATCCTACTTCTCCTCATCTGGGATGTCCATATATTTCCAATTTTCGCAGCCTCCATAATTCAAACTCAGTTGCTTTTGAAGTGTCCCGTGATCACCCAGAAGAAGAAAGTTATGGGATAGGCATTGATGGCGATGGGGCTGACCCACTGGCGTACATTACAATAAGGGTGGAAACTTTGAAGGAAGGGGAGGTAAAATCATTAGGATGGTCTGTATATGATAACCTTAGGAAACTAGAGGAACCTCTTCCTCTTAGCCCTAAGGCTGTGAATTTGTTTGTAGAAATGGCTGAAGAAGTAGCAAAAGCTTTAACTGTTAAAAATTGCTTTGTTTGTGGAGGAACTAACATGGGAGAAAAGTGGCCATGGGAAGCTCTCGAAGCAACCCCAGAGGTATATAACAATATGACCCAAAAAGGCAACCTTGCTCAACGAACACAGCATACGGGTATTGTTTGGACCCTAACTACAAATTTGGTGGGCCACAGCTGTTTCTCTCGAAATGGATCATATCCTGTGGGTCATCTAATTTGTTTAGGGGAATGGGATGATACTTATACTAAGTGGTCATCGCCATCAAATCTCTCTCAACCCACAAAATTTGATCTCTCACTTTTACCATACCTAAAGGAGCCCCAGTATTCATCTGGCCCATGGGAAGCCCCTGAGAACATGTATTGGATTTGTGGCACACTTGCCTATGAAATTCTTCCTGCAGACTGGGCGGGATCCTGTGTTCTTGGATGGATAAAACCTTCTTTCTTTTTATTACCTCTCCAATCACGACAAGTGTTAGGAATTCCGGTATATGACTCAATTGATCCCATTCGTCAGAAAAGAGAGGTGAACACAGCTTTCTCTAACTTTCCTTGCAAGGAACTTACTGAATATGAGAAATCAGATACATGGAGTTCAGAGAGAATTGTATGCACGTATGGAAGAGCCACATGGGCTGAAGATGGGTCTTGGGGATACCGCACCCCGATCTACATGATAAACCGGATCATGAGGTTACAGGCAGTGTTGGACCTGGCTGGGGAGAGAATTGACAAATCCTTGAATATTCTCTCCACTGCCACGGACAAACTTCGTACTGCAGTATACCAAAATCGATTGGCTCTCGATTACCTCCTCGCAAGAGAAGGGGGAGTATGTGGGAAGTTCAACTTATCAAATTGTTGCCTTCAAATTGATGAAACTGGGAGTGTTATTAAACAGCTGACTACGGAAATGAGACAGCTCACTCATTTCCCAGGACAAGAATGGAAAGGATTAAATCTCGCCTCATATTTTAGTTCTTGGTTGTCAAAATTGCCCGGATGGCAGGCTATCATTACTTTCATTGGCCTGATTGCAGCAGGATGCATAATTATCCCCTGCCTTATGCCTCTTTTTGTTCGTGCTATCAGCAGTACTTTATCTCTCCTAGTGGAAAAATGGGCCACTGCCAAAGTCCTGACGCTAATGGGACACACAGGAGAGGAACATGAGTATGTGGGGCTCATAGGCAATAGGGAGCCTGATACTTATGAAACTCCACAATAATCTTAAGATTGGGTGAAGTTTCAACAGGGGGGAATGAAACAGCATGGGGTCCACCATTGAACCCCTAAATACTTAATCAGGCTACTTGTCTTAAGAAACTCCAAAATCAAAACTCTGTGTATGCTCTTTCACCTAACGAGAAAAATGAGGAACATACTATTTTGCTTGAAACGCAGGAAGCTAAGCTTTTCGCAAGTAGGGAAGACTTAACCACAATATCTTAGTCATAGGCCCAGCTCATGCCAAGGCAAAGTTCATTTCGTAAACAAGCTATAGGTTAACCATATTTTTAGCAATATCTCTAGGTGACATTCTGACATTTTCCTTTTTCTGCATGAATAGCCAAGATTCACTTCTCTTTTAGCTTCACTTTACTTCCCTATTGTGGTTTGGGAATCATGTATTGTAATTTTCCTTAAATATTTGTAATTTTACCCGAAATAACTTTGTGCTGATTTAGGTGAGAAGATGACCTGTATTAGTGCACGCCTATATGACGTCTGTATGATTTGTAATAACCATTTCAAAGGTATAAAACCTCTGTCAAAATGTACCTAAAATCAGATCAGTTAGGTGCAAATCTGCTGATCTCTTGGATGCATCCAATAAACCTTTCTTTTCTGGAAAAAAAGGCAATTGTCTCCTATTCTTACGTAAGTAGAAAGGCAGACCCTGTTTTTGCCATTACAATACTCCAGTAGAGTGCGCAAATATTTAAGAAGGCTGATCTTTAGTCAATAATTGTGTCAGCAAAACTTCTGTATTTCAAAAATGAGCAAGGGAGGACATCAAACACGATTGAGTAATAACCTAATTTGGAAAAGTGTTGCTGTAAAAATCAGTATATTTTAAAAATACAAAAGCACTTCTGATTTACATGCCAATTATTTGTAATGTATCATTATATGAAGAATTATGGATTTACCAATAGGAGATGTAGCCACAACGATGTTATTGCATTGTTATTTTCATACCTGAATCCCAATTTCCATATATAAATGTACATAAGAGTTGTTATATTATTGTCCCCCTCCAAAGGGAAGAGTACCTCATTATGGGGAAAACCACTGCATGAAATATGTTTCAGGCTATGTAAGGAATTATTTTATTGTGCAATGTTGCAATCTTTAATTGAACTACATGATCTTGATTTGTGATGACAGCTTGTTTTCTGCAAATGCAGCCACATTCAATACAGTTAATTGTTAATAGTTGTAATGATGTTGTCTATCCTAATTTTGTGTAGCTTCTCATTTATTCAAATAGATGCTGGCAAACTTTTAGCTGGCACTTTAAACTTTATCAGTTCAGATACAATGGTTGCAGAAACATTCTGACCAACATAATCAATAAGGGATCAGAAGGCCACGATAAATAATTTCCATATTATTGTCAGCTTCATGGATATTTTCATGGAGAAACTTGATGGGATATACACCAGAGGTGGTATTTTGCCCTTTCGCCCAGGTTCAGATGAACTGGTAACGGCAGCAGGAGGCTCCACCCACCCACCCAGATGTCATTAGTGACAGGCAAGTGCACATGCACTCCCAGTTCCAAAGCGGTAGTGAAGGTTTTCATGCCTGGTCTACATCATTGTGACGGTGGAGGTGGTTTGGGTCGTTTGGTATATGTGTTTTCAGTATCAGAGGTTTGATCAAAAGCTCTCATAAATTCCAGGGGTTGTCTTGTTATGCTTTTCCAAGCATTAAAATTCAGGCTGGTTCAGTGGTTAGAATGTGGTATTACAAGCTAATTCTGCCAACTGCCCACAGTTCAATTGCCACTGCGGTAGGTGGAAGAAATATGGGTTTTACACAGTTTTAATGTTGGAAGACACTTGGAGGCACCCTATATGAGCTGGGTGGCTATATGAACTTGTTTAAATAATAAATAATATAATCTGATGAGACATAGGTTATATGCCTTTTTTCCCAATCTCAACCCCACCCCATCCATGGGGTGCCAATATTTGTAGTATCCTGAGTATGTCAGCCTTCCCAAAAAAACCAAAACCCTTTACAAACTTGATTTTCCCTTTAGGAGTTGGGCTAAGATGATATATCAAGCAATACGTATATATCTTTAGGTAAGTGGAAAATATAATAAATGGGTCTACCTGTTGCAAATATGTTGATTTTGGATTTGTTCTTGTCATATTTTTCTTGCCGCTTGTTCACCCCGCCCACCCACCATTCGCTCACCCTGCCCCACCCACCCGCTGGCTGCCCAATCAATGCTTGCTTCCCCTTCCCACCCACCCGACTCTCGCTCCGCCATGCCAGTCCTATATATGTTGCCTTTGCTTCATCATGCGGCCCATCTACGCACATCTCCAGTTGCCTCTGCACTTTGCGCGCTCTCCTCATCTCACCAAAAGTAAGTAAGCATGTTGTCCTCTCACCCTTCACCTTAGGTCAGGGGCTGGGCCCCAGGGATGCACGATTCCCTGAGGCCCCGGATACACCACCCCCTCAGCCAGGTTGTGGTTCCATTCCACAGCTCCGACCTTTGCCCGAATCCACTGCCCAATCTCTGCCCCCCTCAGCAGGATGGGGAATGAGACATTCCCCAGCTCCGGCCTTGCCCCAGAGCCGCTACCCACTCTCTGACCACTTGCCCGCTGCCTCGCTCATCTACCTTCTATTCTGGTCATCTTGGGGGAGGGCATGGTGAGGCTTGGCCACCTTTCACAGGAAGCCTACAGCTGCCAGTCATTTTTGGTTGAATTCCGAGCAGCTCTGCTACAACGTCATCCCTCCAGCGCAGCAGGCTGTTCCCCTGGCCAGGTCTGGTGGCCAGGTGCGAGCGGCACCGACATGCAATGTGTTGCCTGTTAACAGGATGGAGGCATTGGTCACAGGACAAGTTCTATGACCATCACCACCATCACTGCCTTGTTCGTGCTGCCCGTGCACCCTACTCATGGCTGGTCACTCGACCCAGCCAGGAGAACAGCCTGTTGTGCCAGAGAAATGGTGCCCACTGGAGCTACAAGGTACTTCGGTGCAGGATGGAGGGGGAAAAATAAAGGGACAGGAAGCCACAGGAGCTGCCTTCCGAGCAGTTCCGCTGCGAAGGGAGACAGAAAACTTTGGCTTTGGCATTCAATGTGGCTGCTTTTCTCCTTCTCAGGCTCATGTACACAGAGCAAACATGAGAAGGAGGCAAGAAGCAGCCAGGTTGAACACTAGAAGACTTGGCCAAACTTTTCTGTGGGTTCTGTGGGTTCTGTGGGTTCTGTGGGCGTGGTTTGGGTGGGTATGGTTGGTGGAAAGGTGTTGCCCCACCTTGCCGTCAGAGACGTTGAGTGTGCCATGCCCACTCAGTCACATGAACCCCCTCACCAAGCCACGACACCGAACTGGTAGGGAAAAAAGTTTGAAACCACCACTTGTCAGGTAGCTATGGAAATCTAAATCAATGAACAAATGCTGTACAATTTTTAAAAATAACGAAGAATTTAATGTTGCTCTGTCCTATAGTCCCTGCAGAGTTGAGAATTAAAAATTATAAGATTACATAAAGACCATTCTTGAAAGGTCATCTCTGATTCACGCCATTTGAAGGTATGTATTTTACAGGAGGAAATTATTTTCATCCACTGAGCTGGAATCAGGCTCTGGATCCTCCTGAATCCCAGCAGAACCTAAAGGGCAGTTTTTCCATCCTCTCCTTAAAGACACGGTCAAACCTTTCACTTTGGACAACAGTCATGTAGTTCTTCCAGTCCCCAATAGTGCCTGGGAAGCAGTGGTTAAAAAAATGTCAACAGTTTTTTTATTCAATTAAATTACTGTAATGCCCTTGAAAAGTGTTCGAAGACTTCAGCTAGTCCAGAATGCAGCTGCGCGAGCGATTGTGGGTGCACCTAGGTACACCCACGTTACACCTATCCTCCGCGAGCTGCACTGGCTGCCCTTTGGTCTCCGGACTCACTTCAAGGTGCTAGTCGCTACTTATAAAGCCCTACATGGCATCGGACCTGGGTACCTGAGAGACCGCCTCCTGCCAATTACCTCCCAAAGACCAATTCGATCGCACAGGCTTGGCCTTCTCCGGGTTCCATCTGCCAGCCAATGCCGGCTGGCGACCCCCCCGGGGGAGAGCCTTCTCTGTTGCTGCTCCGGCCCTCTAGAACGAGCTCCCCGTGGCGATCCGGACCCTTACTACCCTCCCGGCCTTCCGTAAAGTTACTAAGTCCTGGCTGTTCCGGCAGGGTGGGGGTTGTTGAAGTACCCACCCCCGTTTCAATTGTGACTGTTGTGAATTTTTAATATTGTTTGTATTGTCTTATTTATTCCCCCCCCCCTGTTTATTGTGAGCTGCCCGGAGTCCTTCGGGAGTGGGCGGCATACAAAACCAATAAACCTAACCTAACCTAAACTAGAGGCTATTTATGTCATCCTGTCACCAAAATGGTCATTCTTACACATTTTTCTGTGACTAAGTTTGTGTTTGAATGTATATACAATCATGTAAACAGGAAGTATACCCTACTTGAGTTCCATGTAAGGTTAGGGTTGGGTTGGGAGTAGGAGCGATAGAGGATGGCGGCCGCAGTGTCGAGGACTGGGTTTCGAAAACATCAGCGCTCTCCTCCTCCTCTACTAGAGTGGCTCAGGCCAGTTTCAGACTTTGGCTCCCCAGATTGGGGCCCTTACTTAGCCCCAGGAAGGAGACTTTTATGCACACGGCCCGCTGACCTTCTTGGGAAGGGTGACACTGAACGGTTGCTGCTTATGAACACTAGACTTTTACATCTTATCCTTGCCTACATATGGCCGCCTTATACACCACTGACTTTTGATCCGGTGGCCGAGGACATCTCTCCGGGACATAGAGGAGAGAGAGGAACGGAGCAGTTCTCTCTCCTTTTTTATATTATTGCTTGCTAACGCACTTGCACAGTGCTCCATACATTTTAATGTATGGTGAGTGCTTGGGGTATGACTGTGTTGTATGTATGTGCCCACTTTTTATTATATAGTTGTATTTGTGTTTTTAAAATTTTTGTGGGGGAGTGTCTGTTGTAAGATTGTTATGTCTGAGAGGGCTGGGACCACAACCAGGTACCTCCTACACTGAGTGCTCTGCAGAAGTGTTAGGGGGGCCTGGTTCAACCCCCAGCCTTAGAATGTTTGGTTCGAAGGGTCTGCCAGGGATGTCGATCGCTGAAGGGGAGGATGGGGGCCTTAGGGACGTGGGAGTGGGCCGGAGCATTACGGTCCTAACTGGGAGGGGCAGATATGGTGGGGACTTTAGGGCAAGCCATTATCGGGGAAGGAGGGTTCGCTATGTTACAGAGATCCTTCCTTCCGGCCCTATTAGTCCCACTCCAAGGCCAGATGGTGCGAGTAGTCAGGGCCCTGGTCTCAGGCTGCTGTTGCTAAATGCCAGGTCTGTGGTTCACAAGGCTCCCCTCGTCCGGGACTTAATTTTAGACGAGGGGGCAGACCTGGCATGTATTACTGAAACCTGGCTGGGCCCGGAGGGAGGAGTCCCCCAAATGTGCCCAGAGGGTTTTCAGGTGCTTCACCAGCCGCGACCCCAGAGAAGGGGTGGGGGAGTGGCCGTTGTTATCCGAGAGTTGTTAGTTCCTCGTAGGACCCCTGCTTCGGAGCTTGTTGGGTGCGAGTCCTTGCTGGTGAGGTTGGATCCTGGGGGTCAAGTGGGCATGCTGCTAACGTACCTGCCTCCCAACAGCGTTGCAGCAGCCCTCCCCTTGCTCCTCGAGTCAGTAGCCGAGCTGGCAGTTGAGTTTCCCAGGTTTATGGTGCTGGGGGATTTCAACTTGCCTTCGCTCGGTGAGCACTCTGATGGGGCGCAAGAGTTTATGGCTTCCATGACAGCCATGGGCTTGACCCAAGTAATTTGGGTGCCGACCCACTCAGCGGGTCACACACTTGACCTCGTATTCCTCTCGGAGCAGTGGAGTTGTGATCTTGGTCTGAGGGGCATTGAGATCCTGCCCCTGTCGTGGTCGGACCACTGCCTACTGAGGCTCGACTTTTGGAGGCCAATCCCCCACTGTAGGGAGGAGGAACCGATTAGGTGGTTCCACCTCAGGTACCTTATGGACCCTATGGGCTTTCAGATGGCCCTTGGTGTTATACCTGATACTCTCGCCCGCGATTTGGTTGGGACTCTTGTCGCTGCTTGGAACTTGGCGGCGGCAGGGGCCCTTAACCGGATTGCGCCTCTACAGCCGATCCGCGGCAGTGGATCCAGGAGGGCTCCTTGGTTTACTGAGGAACTCCGGGAGATGAAGCACCAAAAGAGACGCCTAGAGTGCCGCTGGAGAGCCAGTAAGTCTGTGTCAGACTGAGCCTCATTAAAATCTTGCATCAGAGCCTACCTCCGGGCTATCCGGACAGCAAAAAGAACCCATATTGCTGCTCTGATAGCTTCCGCTGAGTAACGCCCAGCCGCCTTGTTTGGGATAGCCCGTTCCCTCCTTAAAGGGAGGGATATGGGCACTCCCTTGCAAGGTAAGGCTGAGGAGTTCAGTCAATTTCTCGCGGATAAAGTGGCTCGACTTCGGGCAAACGTGGACTCCAATTGCGCAGAGCCAGCCGAGGTACTGAGGGAGGGTCTTGAGCACCATCGTTGGATTGATTTTCAGTCTGTTACCCCTGAGGAAGTGGACAAGGCCATTGGAGCAGTGAGTGCCTCACTTGTGTACTGGACCCATGTCCCTCCTGGCTGGTCGCGAACAGCAGGGAGGTGACACGGGGCTGGATCCAGGCGATTGTGACCGCGTCTCTCCGGGAAGGGTCTTTCCCCCCCTTTAAAGGAGGCGGTGATGAGGCCCCTACTGAAGAAACCATCTCTGGATCCAGCCGTTTTAAATAACTATCGTCCAGTCTCCAACCTCCCCTTGTTGGGAAGGTTGTTGAGAAAGTGGTGGTCTCTCAGCTCCGTCGGTCCTTGGAGGAAACCGATTATCTAGACGCCTTCCAATCTGGTTTCAGGCATGGCTACAGCACGGAAACTGCTTTGGTCGCACTGACCGATGATCTCTGGAGAGCCAGAGACGGGGGCCGTGCCTCCGTTCTGGTGCTCCTGGACCTCTCAGCGGCCTTTAATACCATCAACCATGGTATCCTGCTGAGGCGGTTGCGAGGGGTGGGGGTGGGAGGCACCATTTTTCGGTGGTTCTCCTCCTACCTCTCGGGCAGGTCACAGTCGGTGTTGGTTGGAGGACAGAGGTTGACCCCTAGGCCCCTTAATTATGGGGTGCCACAGGGGTCGGTCCTGTCCCCCCTCCTATTCAACATTTACATGAAGCCGCTGGGAGAGATCATCTGACGGCACGGGATAGGATACCACCAATACGCGGACGATACTCCATTGTATCTGTCCGCCCCGTGCCAACTCAGTGAAGCAGTTGACGTGATGTGCCAGTGCCTGGAGGATGTGAGGGTCTGGATGGGGGTGAACAGACTGGCTCTCAATCCTGACAAGACCGAGTGGCTTGTGTTTTTTCCTCCCACAAATTGGCTTAGTATTCCATCCCTCAGGCTTGGGGGTGAAATTATACGCCCCTCAGACAGGGTTTGCAATTTGGGAGTCCTCCTGGACCCACAGCTGACTTTAGATCACCATTTGTCGGCTGTGACCAGGGGGGCATTTGGCCAGGTCCGCCTGGTGCACCAATTGCGTCCCTACCTGAATCGGGAGGATCTTACAACAGTCACTCATGCCCTCGTGACCTCAAGACTGGACTACTGCAATGCGCTCTACATGGGGCAACCCTTGAAGAGTGTTCAGAGACTCCGGCTGGTCCAGAATGCAGCCGCACGAGCGATTGTGGGTGCACCCCGGTACACCCACGTTACACCTATCCTCTGCGAGCTGCACTGGCTACCTATTGGTCTCCGGATTCGCTTCAGGGTGCTAGTTATTACTTATAAAGCCCTACATGGTATGGACCTGGGTACTTGAGAGACCGCCTTCTGCCGATTACATCCCACAGACCCATTCGATCCCACAGATTAGGCCTTCTCCATATTCCATCTGCCAGCCAATGTTGGCTGGCGACTACTCGGAGGAGGGCCTTCTCTGTGGCTGCCCCTGCCCTTTAGAACGAGCTCCCTGTGGAGATTCAGACCCTCTCCACCCTTCAGGCCTTCCGGATGGCCGTGAAGACCTGGCTGTCCCAGCAAGTCTAGGGTTGAGTCCCCCCCCCACTACTCGAATTTGCTGTGTCTGTTATGCTTTTAAACTGTTTGTATTGTCTGTTTGCCTTTGACTCACTTTTTGTAATTTCCCCTCCCTTGGCTTTGTTCAGCCGCCCTGAGTCCCTTCAGGGGAATAGGGCGGCTTACAAATTGAATAAAATCCAAAATCCAATCCAATCCATGGTTTTATGTATGAGAACATAGTAAAAATCTGCTCCTTAGCAGTTCTTAAATACAACCTCACATGAACAACATGACATTACACCATGTCATGATTTATTTTATAAAAAGAAACCAAAATGGAGATGCTGTGTGTGTAAAACTTAAGATTCAATAGTTTTGGAATAATTTTCATTTGAATTTGATTTCACCCACTATTCTTTACAACATTACTTTACAACATTACATAATTGAATTTCATGAGCATTTGTTTATGTACAGTTCACTTGAGGTCCCACCATAGCATTTCAATCAGGTTGAGGTATGGACTTTGACTGGGCCATTGCAACACCTTAATTTTTTCCTTTTCAGCAATTCTGTGGTATTCTTGCTGGTGTGCTTAGGGTCATTGTCTTATTGCATAACCCAATATTGGCCAATCTTTAGCTCTCAGACCGCTGGCTTCACATGTGAATCTGGAATACTTTGGTATTTAGTGGAGTTGATGATCAACACAGTGTCTGCAAGGTGTCCAAGCCCTGTGATTACAAATCAAGCCCAAATCACTCCCCCCTCCACCACCATGCTTGATGGTTAGTATAAGATCTTTGTGCTGATATCCATGTTTGGTTTTTGTCAAACGTGGCACTTTGTATTGTGGCCAAACGTCTCCACTTTGGTCTCATTCGTCCAAAGGACAGTGTTCCAGAAGTCTTGTGATTTGTTGAGATGCAACTTTGGAAACCAAAGTTGTGCTGCCATGCTTCTTTTAGAGAGAAGAGGCCTCTTCAAAACTGTAATCATGGAATCAATAGTCTCCCAGTGAGGTTCTAAATGATGTTGAGTTCACCAAGTTGGTCAATGCTTAAGAGAAATGAAAGGATCAGATTGTCCAACCAATAGAATGGTCCTTGAAACAGGTTGGATTATATCCACACCTGAAATTTGTTTGGGTCAACAGGAGAGACAGCAGAAAGAGAGGCTGTTGGGACATATCCATACCACTTTAGAAAGCACCTTTCAGATGAAGGTGGCAGCCCTGGTTTCAGATGGAGTTTGGCACATTCCAAAAACCCCAGAGTATGATTATTGCTGATCTACCTTTGTGAAGAAAGTCTCCTTTGGTGAAATCTAGAATCTCAGGAGGCAATGACATGTAGTTTGCTTTAGAATCTACTTTCATGTTATCAATTGTCGCTTTATCCACCACATCACCCACCTCCTTTTCAGTTAGTTCTCTTCCTAGGAAGTTGCATATCATATATTTCCAAATATTGTTTATCACTATTCTCTTGGTAACGGTGAGTTGAGAGATTTATAAAAAATAACAGAGTTGGAAGGGACCTTGGAGGTTTTCTAGTTCAACCCCTGATGAAACATGAGATGAGACCCTATACTATTATGGACAAATTTCTTCTTAAAAACCTCCAGTGATGATATACCCACAATTTCTGAAGGCATCCCATTTCTCTAATTGTTCTGTCAAGAAATTTCTCATTTCTAGGTTGGATCTGTTTGATAGGTTTCCATCTCACAGATCCGTTTCACAGTTACTTCCAGTTGAGCCAGGCACCACCTATTCTATACATTTTTTCTTGCCTGTGTAAAATTTTACTTTACTCTCAATTCAATTGCATTTTTGGTGAGAAATTATGTTCTACAGTGGTATTCAGTTTACTACAATGATTTTTGCAAACTGCTCTGCTTATACTGATAAAAATTATTCTTTTTGAACATTAAAGCATACAGTCAATCAAATATTTCCAATTCTACAATTGAAAACATGTTACAAAGGCATTTTCAAAGCAGTTAATGGATGTTTTGCCATTCTTTCTCTTCTCCTTTAATTAAATCTTTTTGCTTTATTTATTTTTCCTTGGGGCTTATTGCAATATTTCAAAATTCTCACAGATCCTTCACAAAGGACCAGTTCTAATTCAACTGGAATACAAAACAATCTTTCTGGTCTGGAATTCCCTGACTCACACACTCTCAGCTCCTCAACACTTTTCAATGTTTTCCCTTCATTTCTGTTATGTACAGAAATGTGCTTCTCTTTCATTGCACATTTTCAAATTAACCCTCCCCTGATGCCTACACCTAAAATTCATTCAGGTAAACCCAAAAGACAACACTTTTTTCCTAAATTGTCAAAATGGAAATTGCTCCAAAGGGAATTACTCAGGATGGTGATATTAGCAACTCATAAACATAATTTTGAATTATGGGGACTTAACAAATGAATTAAGCAATGAGTTTGAGACTAACAGTGATGCAATCGAAAATCAGTCTTGTTAGGAAAGACTGTGTAATAAAAACATACCCAGGTCTTCTCTTATTATAAAATCAACCTGGACAGCAGCAGAACTTCCTCCCCTCCCTCTTTTGGGGGATTTACAAACAACTTCCAGCCAGGTTCACCCTGTGGCCTCACCAACCCCCACCAGCAGCTCTTGCCTTGGCAAGGTTTAGCTTTACCTTCCTCCCACAGCTGGTGGCAGAGGGGAGGGCCAGCCCCTTCAGCTCCAGCAATCCCCTGGGTGCCAAGTCCCAATCCGGAGTTCTCCATAACTGGGGATGTTGGCAGTGCTGGGGAGCACAGTCCAGTTGTTTTCATTGGTGAGAGGAGTGTAGAGCTGGCGGGAGGGAGTTTTAGCCTGCTGTTGCCGGTGACTGGCGGTGGCGGTGAGAAACACCAGAACTCATGTGGAGTTTTATCATGCGGCTTGGGCGTGGTGATGGCGGTGGTGGCAGCGATGGGGGTGGGGCATCCACGAAGCCCACTTCAGCCTCGGCTCATCTGAAGAAGCCCCCTCCCAGCTTCCTTCTCTTGTGAAGCAGTTTGCAAAGTCCCCGTTTTGAAAGCCGCTTCTCAAAGAGAAGGAAGTTGTGGGAGGCTTCTTTAGAGGAGACGAGGCCAGAGCAGTGTTGAAGCCCATTCCAGCCTCGGATGCATCCAGACTGTACCAGTATGGGGAAGTGTCCAGCTGCCGATGGTCCCGTATGTAAACGTATGGCTGATTTCCGCTACCGGTACCGGTGAATACCGGGAGCAATCCACATCTGATGCATTTGTAATGTATCGTTATACCAAAGAATTACAAAAAAAACCTTTAAAAACTTGATTTTCCCTTTAGGAGTTGGGCTAAGATGATATATCAAGCAATATATATTTTCAGGGAAGCAGAAAATACAATAAATAGGTCTAGCTATTGCAAATATGTTGATTTTGGATTTGTTGTTACATTTTTTCTTAGTGGTTGCTTGCCTCGCCCTCCCATTTGCTGCTCACTTTGTCCCACCCTGCCTATCCGTTGGCCACTCTAGCTTTTCCCTGGCCATGTCTGATGGCCTGGCACAAGTGATACCTGTATGCAATGTGTTACTTGTGACCATTGCCACCCTGTTTGCACTGGCCATGTGACCCATTGCCTGCCAGTGCTGCTCACAGCGGCCCACTGGACCCGGTCAGGGAAACGGCCTGTTATGCATCCCAGCGGCCTTAGCATGTCCAAGCAGAGCTGCTCGGAAGGCAGCCACCAGCTTCAGTCTTAAAGTACTTCAACACAGGGGAAAGGAGGGACCAAAATTGGCCCACCGAGCACCTCCGCTGCAAAGGGAGGCAGAAAACTTTGGCTTCTCTCTGCTTCAGCATTCAACATGGCTGCTTTTCTCCTCTTGGGCTCATACACACAGAGGAAACATGGGAAGGAGGCGAGAACCCTTGGCCAAATTTTTCTGTGGGTTCTGTGGGCGTGGTTTGGGTGGGTGTGGCTTGGTGGAGTGATGTCACGCTACCTTGCCGTACTCCCACTCAGTCATATGAAGCCCTCCACCAAGCCACACGCACTGAACCAGTGGGGAAAAAATTGAAACCCAACACTGCTCAAGTAGCTATGGAAATCTAAATCAATAAACAAATGCTGCACAATGTTTAAAAATAACACAGAATTTAATGTTACTCTGTTCTATAGTTGAGAATTGAAAATTACAAGATTACATAAAGACCATTCTTGGAAGGTCATCTCTGATTCAAGCCATTTGAAAGTTTATATCACACATTATTTTCATCCACTGAGCTGGAAATAGGCTCTGGATCCTCCTGAATATCCCAGCAGAACTTGAAGGGCAGCTTTTTCATCCTTTCCTTAAAGACACAGTCAAACCTTTCACTCTGGGCAACAGTCATGAGATTCTTCCAGTCCCCAATAGTGCCTGAGAAACAATGGTTAAAAATATCTTAACAGTTTTTGTATTCATTTTATCTCGAGGCTATTTATGTCATCCTGTCACCAAAATGGTCATTCTTACGCATTTTTCTGTGACTAAGTTTGTGTTTGAATGTATATAGAGTCATGTAAGCAGGACATATACCCTGCTCCTGTTCCATGGTTTTTTTGTCTGAGAACATAGTAAAAATCTGCTCCTTAGCAGTTCTTAAAAGTAAGTAAATACAACCTCAGATGAACAACATGGCATTACACCATGTCATGATTTGTTTTTGAAAAAGGAAACCAAAATGGAGAAGCTGTGTATGTAAAACTTAAGATACCATAATTTTGGAAGAATTTTGGCCCACTATTCTTTACAACATGGCTTCAGTTAAATGAATTTTCTGAGCATTTTTTTACTTGTTTCACTTGAGGTTTCACTGTAGCATTTCAATCAGGTTGAGGTCTGGACTTTGACTGGGCCATTACAATAACTTATTTTTTTCCTTTTCAGCCATTCTGTGGTATTTTTGCTGGTGTGCTTAGGGTCATTGTCCTGTTGCATGACCCAATGTTGGCCAATCTTTAGCTGTCCGACTACTGTGACTCTGGAACACTTTGGAATTTACTGGAGTTGATGGTCAACTCAGTGATTGCAAGTTTAGGGTTAAGAGAAATGATTGATGGCTTTTTGATAATTGAATAGGTCCCTGCAGGTTTAGAGGAGACAGTTCTAAGACTGGAGGACAATGCATTCATATGTCAGAGAGACTTTTTTTTTCCGGTTGATCATTAGATTATCCTTTCCAGGTTGAAAAGATTAGTCAGTGACATCACTGTTTCCAGGGAGATGCCGTGGGAGAGGTGCTCCTTTCAAGTTCCCAACAAGGTGCTAGAGTGAATGATAGGAGCTCACCCCACCATGCAGCAGCACTCGGATTTCAAACATGGGGTTGCTAACTTTCAACCCAATGTCCTAACCATGTGATCCACCACACTCCTGGTGTGGGAGATTACCCAAGGTAGAGAGTGAAGAGGTTGTGTCTCCACCATCCTAAAGTGGTCAATATGAGCTAAAACTATTCCACTCCCAAAGAATCATTAGAATATGCAACCAACAGAATGATCATTGAAACAGGTTGGATTATATCCACACCAGAAAATTGTTTGGGTGAGCAGGAGAACATCAACATTGGCACAACTAAGAAAAGCTTACAGGTGCCTCAAATGTAGGCTGCTGATGAGGCAAACACAACATCATGGAGAGACCCTAGAAAGAGAGGCTGTTGGGACATATCCATACCACTTTAGAAAGCACCTTTGAGGTGAAGGTGACAACCCTGGTTTCAGATGAAGCCTGGCACATTCCAAAAGCCCCAGAGTATGAATTATTACTAATCTACCTTTGCGAAGAAAGTTTCCTTTGCTGAAATCTAGAATCTCAGGAGGCATTAACGTGTAATTTGCTCTAGAATCCACCTTCATGTTATCAAATGTCGCTTTATACACCACCTCATCCACCTCCTTTTCAGTTAGTTCCCTTCCTAGGAAGTTGCATATTTTCAGTACAGAACTTCTCAAATCCTGTAATTTGATAGAGCTTTATATTAGTTCATCTATAACAATGGAGAAAAAAATGGATTTTTTTGTTTATATCTTTGGGAAATTCTCAAGATAATTTCTTCGTTATACGGTATCTTTCATATTAAACTTTAATTATTTTTCTACTGAAAAAATTACCTTGAGATGAAGTAATTTTTAAAATGAAAACTGCACATAGAAGCAATATCAATGAGTTAAAAAAAGAAATGCTGCTTTGGGACTTCTGGTGAACGTTTTCATGTTTTCTTGGCTGCATCAGAGGGTGGCCAGTTCCCAAGCAAGTTTAAAAAAAATGCCTCTCTTAAAAATGCCCTTGAGTTGAGTCAATCTCTTCTCAGCCAAATATTATGGAAAATATGATATGTATGTTTATATTTATATTCATATTCATATATATTCACATTTATACTTATACTTACAATGCAATGCAATGCAATACAGTACAACATAATATAATAGGCTCTGGCTAAGATTTTTCTGATTGCAGGTACATTGGTAATTGGATTTTTCTTATCTATTAAATAAGTCTATCGAAATTTAGATTAGCTTTCTTTTGCTGAACTCGTTTAGCACTTCTCTAGAAGATCACAGAAATAACCAAGATTGTGTTCACCTCTGCTACTCCCTATTGGAATAAGTTATTTACACATCCCATCATTTCCAAAGCTTTCTGGGCTTAATGATTGTTCATATTGCACTACAGAACACAAACACATCTTACCTTTTTCATTTCTTCATAAGACAGGAAGAGAATATTGAAATCACCCTTATGAGCAGACCAGCCTTCTACATGGTCTAGCCATGAACTATAAACCACTGATAGGAGAGAAATGAGTTACATATAAAGATTATTGCTTGAATTTCCCCCACAACTTTATGATCCTGGTGGGTCTAAAGATCAAAGCATGATAGCTTAAGAAGAGGCTACACTAATATTTACATAGTCTAGTCATGAAATACAAAACACAGACTGTAAAACACTGATCGTTTCATCTTGGTCAAGCAAGGATCCAGCTGACCATCTGTGTCAGGGATAATAATAACAATAGCACTTAGACCGCTTCATAGTGCTTTTACAGTCCTCTGTAAGCGGTTTACAGAGTCAGCATATTTCCCCCAACAATCTGGGTCCTCATTTAATCCATCTTGGAAGGATGGAAGGCTGAGTCAACCTTCAGCCTGGTGAAATTCAATCTGCCAAACTGCTGGCAGTTGGCAGTCTACAGAAGTAACCTGCAGTACTGCATTGTAACCACTGCGCCACCTCAGCTCTTTCTACATTATTCATGCTTGAGTTTCCTCCATTGTGATCCTGGTGGGCCTAAAAATCAAAGCATGAAAGCACAACTGAGGGGCTTTCCTAACATCACTGAATGTGGAGAGCACAGAGAAAAAATGAGAGTTGTAACTACTGTGGTTGCATACTCCAACTTCTTATGGTGGGATTTTTGTCAAGATGCTGCTATATTGTTTCATTTCTTTGCTTTTTCTTATTTGGAAATTTGGGGCAATCTGGTTTAATTTTTTTATACTTCTTCAAATATTGAAAGAACTAACTCTGGTTATCTCTTTTCTCTTACCCTTTAGGAGGGTTACAGATTGCTCCTGGGGTCTGCGGGGGGCAAAATTGAACAAAAGATCTCCTGGTTACACTGCCACTTTGGTGAAGGGGGTGGGTTTTCAGGAGGCAAAAAATGCTGTATTCAGTGTATAAGATGCACCCAGATTTTCAGCCATTTTTTTGAGGGAAAAAGTTGTGTCTTATACTCTGAAAAATATGGTAGTTTGGAGAATCAGTAACTACCACCTCTAACTGGCTCCGCCCCCATCTATTCTCTGCTTCCTGAGTCCCAGCTGATCGAGAGGGAATGGGGATTTTGCCATAACCTTCCCCTGGAGTGGTGAGGGAATGGAGATTTTACAGCATACTTCACCTGCCATGCCTATCAAGCCATGCCACACCCACCAAACCAAGCCCACAGTACTGGTAGGTTAAAAAATTTGAATCCCACCACTGCACACTTCCTACTATAAAATATTTGTATATACTGGATGAATATAGAGAATCATTATTCGTTATGTAAGGAGAGAGAGTGGATTGTTTGCTCTTGGTGGGAAACATATTGGAATATATTTATAGTCTTTTATCCAAAACAAATTGGACAAAACATTGTCATGATAAAATTCTTCTTACCTTTGCCAGCCAAAAAATCCTCAAAAAGTATACTGAAGTCTTTTGGGGTTTCTGTTTCGGCGTTTAATTTTTGAAAATGGTATTTAGAAACCAAGACATCCTTTGGATTTCTAAGCACATAAATAATCTGTAAGAGAGAGATGATAATACCTAGTCAAAAAAACCAAGAGAAAAAGGAGAAAAAAGACAGATTGAAAGCAAAGCATACAGAAAGTTCATCAAGTAACTCTCACGCATTCATCTAACAGGTTCCGTTCTATCACAGGATCTCTAAGCTCATTAGCAAAACCATGTTTGAGAGCCTTCCAGCAGACCACAGGATTGGGGCCAACGTCAACTTGGGGGAAATTTTTTCCATATGGCAGACATCACAGAAGAAAAGCTTTCCTCCTGGATCCCGCCTGACAAATCTCCGTAGCGGATGGGACCCCGACATGCCTTTCCTGTTGGACTTGATGCAATGCATAGCTGCAACTGGGGAGGAGAGCTCCTTCAAATAACATGTTCCCAACTGATGAAGGGGTTTAAATGTCAAAACCAGCAACATGAATTGAATGTAGAAGCAGACTGGTTAGCAATGCAGTTTCCAAAGCAGAGGTGTAATGAATACAGTTCTAGAGAATAGACCAATTCCTGTTGTATCTGCATTTTGCACCAGTGAAGCTTCCACTGATTAGGACGTGAGTGAATGAGAGTAGAAATTGTGCAAAGGGATTTGAGGGATAAAAATAGCATTCGTCAACTTGACATCCTCCAGATATGTTAAGATCGCAACTGGACATGCAACACCAAGTGTTATGATCTACCTGGGTGTGTCACCTTGGGAAAAATAAGTTTAAGGGGTTTGATAATTCAGTTTGGTTGTTAGCTGTTTCTGCTGGGCATGACCTTGTGATATTAACATTGTTTTGTTTGTGTTCCCCCCCCCCCCTCACACTTTAGAATTTGCTATTCCAACATATTGGAACAATCTAATATTTGTTTGTGTACCCTTGCCTATTTGTTAATAAAACATTCAGATGCAGAGCTAAACGAAAAGAATGCAGGCAGCTCCCCACGCTAGCTCACAAGTTAACAAAACATGTCCTACTTTTGCTCTTCTTTTTCGTAATCCTTTGGGTACCAAATAGTAAGGCAGATGGGAACAAATGACACGAGGTGATGGGTGATTAGGTAAATCTACATGGAATATATTATACTCCAGCCATGGTGCTCGGTCAATTAGGGTAATATTTTCAGTTCCATCTCGGTGACCTTCATAAACAATCAAGCTGACAATATTCTGAGTCCATACAGTTCCTGCAAATAAGGAATAATTAAATTAGTTTGCCTATTATTATTTGGAGAAAGTTGAACTTATGCAAAGCCAACCTTCCTATCAGGGAGAAGAGCAAATGTTTCAGAGATGCATAAAGACAATCAACTCTACTAAAATTGATAGATTAAGCAGATGGATGGATGAGAAAAGAGTAGCTATTTATTTAAACATTTATTTCTAACTTGCCTTTTTTAGTTTTAAAACTAACTCAAGATGGCAAACATACCTAATACGTCCTCCTCCTCCTATTTTCCTCACAACAGCCCTGTGAGGTAGATTGGCTGAGAGAGAGCGTCTAGCCAAGGTTACCAATGTAGTCAATGTAGAGTAAAATATAAACAATATAAGTAGAGTTTTAGCAGCTTATTTTCCCTACATTTCCAGCTTCTTCTAAAATGCGAAATGTTAAAATCTGGTTATAGAGCGTCACAGCAACCAAAACACTGAGGAACTGAATGACAACATTGGACACAAGTTTTACTCTTTCTTGGAAAACATCTTTGAACTTACCAGATCTAGGATATGTGATTATGAATATATCATCATCTCGGATTTCAAAACTGTCCAGTGAATCTAAATCTTCAGGTGAGGACAAGCCAGTTATGAAATAGAGTCCTTTGTATTTATATAGGGACTCCTTCACTGGCTCCATTGCTTCAGCTGTTGATGTAATAATAGAGCAATTATCAATACTTCCTACATTTATGGTCAATATTGTATTAATTCAGTTCTTTAAAAACCATGAATCCTGCTAACATAAAGGAAAATTATGTCTCTCTCTCTGTGTGTTGTTAGTTTAGTTTCCTTAATTAATTGGTCAATAGTTTCATGAGATCACTTTTCATTGATAAATGGTTCCATTGCAAAGAGTAAATATGCTGGAATCTAAAAATTCTATGTAGAAGGGAAAGTTTTAATTACAATGTTAAAAACATACAAATTGCAATTCTTTTCTTACCTTACCTTATCTATATAGACTCTGACAGTCACTCATGTTATGTCCTTAAGCCACCTTATTTACAATGGTTTCTCAATGTACTTATACTTCAGTAGAGTGTTCAAATGCTGATCTTTAGTCAATCATTGTGTCAGCAGAACTTCTGTATTCAAAAAATCAGCAAGAGGGGACATCGAAAACGATTGAGTATTAACCTAATTTGGAAATGTAAAACAGGTCAAGGGGAACTTTCTTAGCTGATGTAGATTTCTATCACTCTTGTCTCACTGTACTGTACACACTGTGTATGTAAAACTTAAAATTCAATAGTTTTGGAAGAATTTTCATTCTTTGGAAGAATTTGGCCCACTATTCTTTACAAAATTACCTTACAACATTACATAATTGAAGTTTGTGAGCATTTGTTTATGTACAGTTCACTTGAGGTCCCACTGTAGCATTTCAATCCACTTGAGGTCTGGACTTTGACTGTGCCATTGCAACATTTTTTTTTCCTTTGCAGCAATTCTGTGGTATTCATGCTGATGTGTTACGGTCATTGTCCTGTTGCATGACCCAATGTTGGCCAATCTTTAGCTTTCAGACCGCTGGCTTAACATGTGACTCTAGAAGACTTTGGTATTTAGTGGAGTTCATGGTCAACTTAGTGACTGCAAGGTGTCCAGGCCCTGTGACTACAAATCAAGCCCAAATCAACCACCATCTACCACCATGCTTGATGGTTAGTATAAGATGTTTGTGCTGATATCCATGTTTTGTTTTTGTCAAACGTGGCTCTTTGTATTGTGGCCAAACATCTCCACTTTGCTTTCATTCGTCCAAAGGACAATGTTCCAGATGTCTTGTGATTTGTTCAGATGCAACTTTGGAAACCAAAGTTGTGCTGCTATGCTGTATTTAGAGAGAAGAGGCCTCTTCAAAACTGTAATCATGGAATCAATGGTCTCCCAGTGAGGTTCTAAATGATCTTGAGTTCACCAAGTTGGTCAATGCTTAAGAGAAATGAAAGGATCAGATTGTCCAACCAATAGAATGATCATTGAAAGAGGTTGGATTATATCCACACCTGAAATTTTTTTGGGTGAACAGGAGAACACCAACATTGTCACAACTAAGAAAAGCTTATGGCTGCCTCAAATGTAGGCTGCTGATGAGGCAAACACAACATCATGGAGAGACAGCAGAAAGAAAGGCTGTTGAGATTGAGATTTGTTTTATTTATAAGCCGCCCTATTCCCAGAGGGACTCAGGGCAGTGATCAACTCAAGGGGGAAAGGGAACACAAAGTACAATGCAAGTATTTAAAATAGCCAACAGCCACACAGCTACACAGGTCGAGAGGGGAAGGGAACTCATCAACCCCAGGCCTGCCGACACAGCCAGGTTTTAATGGCTTTTCGGAAGGCCTGAAGAGAAGTGAGGGTCCGAATCTCTGCGGGGAGTTCATTCCAAAGGGCCAGAGCTGCCACAGAGAAGGCCCTCCCCCAGGTAGTAGCCAGATGGCATTGGCTGGTAGACGGGACCCGGAGGAGGCCCACCCTGTGTGATCTAATGGGTCTTTGGGAGGTAATTGGCAGCAGGCAGTCTCTCAAGTACCCAGGCCCAATACCATGAAGGGCTTTATAAGTGACGACTAGTACCTTGAAGTGTATCCGGAGACTGATCGGTAACCAGTGCAGCTCGTGGAGGATAGGTGTAACGTGGGTGTACCGAGGTGCACCCACAATTGCTCACGCGGCTGCATTCTGGACGAGTTGAAGTCTCCGAATGCTCTTCAAGGGCTGCCCCATATAGAGCGCATTGCAGTAGTCCAGTCTTGAGGTCATGAGGCTATGAGTGACTGTTGCGAGTGCCTCCCGGTTCAGGTAGGGACACAACTGGTGCACCAGGCAAACCTGGGCAAATGCCCCCCTGGTCACAGCCGACAAATGATGTTCTAAGGTCAGCTGTGGGTCCAGGAGGACTCCCAAGTTGCGAGCCCTGTCTGAGGGGTGTAAAATTTCACCCCCCAATCTGAGTGATGGAATACTAACAAAATTCTTGGGAGGAAAACACAACAGCCACTTGGTCTTGTCTGGATTGAGCTTGTTAACCCCCATCCAGACCCTGACAGCCTCCATGCATGGCACATCACGTCAACCGCTTCACTGAGTTGGCACGGGGCAGACAGATACAACTGGGTATCATCCGTGTATTGATGGTATTTTATCCCATGCCGTCGAATGATCTCACCCAGTGGCATAATGTAGATGTTACACAGGAGGGGGGATAGGACCGAACCCTGAGGAACCCCATATTTTAGGGGCCTAGGGGTCGACCTCTCCTCCCCCAACCAACACCAACTGCGACCTGTCCGAGAGGTAGGAGGAGAACCACCAAAAAACGGTGCCTCCCACCCCCACCTCTCGTAACCGTCGCAGAAGGATATCATGGTCGATGGTATCGAAGGCCGCTGAAAGGTTGAGAAGCACTAAGATGGAAGGATGACCTCCATCCCTGGCTCTCCAGAGATCATCGGTCAGTGCGACCAAAGTGGTTTCCATGCTGTAGCCAGGCCTGAATCCAGACTGAAAGGAGTCCAGATAATCGGCTTCATCCAAGGACCGTCGAAGTTGAGAGGCTACCACATTCTCAACAACCTTCCCAATAAAGGGGAGGTTGGAGACTGGATGGTAGTTATTCAAACTGGCTGGATCCAGCAATGGCTTCTTCAGGAGGGGTCTCACCACCGCTATCTTCAATGCTGGTGGGAAGAAGCCCTCCCGAAGTGAGGCATTCACCATCGCCTGGATCCAGCTCTGCGTCACCTCCTTGCTGTTTGTGACCAGCCAGGAGGGGCACGGGTCCAGTACACACGTGGCAGCACTCACTGCTCCCATGGCCTTGTCCACTTCATCAGGAGCAACAGGTTGAAAGTCAGTCTAGAGATGTCATTCAAGACCTTCCCCCGGTACCCCAGGTCCATCCGAAGCCGAGCAATTTTGTCCGCGAGGAACTGGACATATTCCTTTGCTCTGGCTTGTAAGGGGTTATCCGCAACCCTCACATTTAGGAGGGAGCGGGTCACCCTAAACAAGGCGGCAGGGCATGACTCAGCGGACGCTATCAGAGCGGCAATATAGTTGTTCTTGGCTGTCCGTATTGCCGAGAGGTATGCTCCGATGGAAGCTTTTAACAGTGCTCGGTCTGACTCGGATTTACTGGACCTCCAGCAGCACTCTAGCCGTCTCTTTTGGTGCTTCATCTCCCGGAGGCCCTCGGTAAACCAAGGGGCCCTCCTGGATCTACTGCTGCGGATCGGCCGTAAAGGCGCAATCCAGTGGAGAGCCTCAGATGCTACTGAGTTCCAAGTAGCAACTAAGGTCTCCACTGGACTGCGGGCGAGAGTATCAGGCATAATGCCAAGCGCCATCTGGAAACCCTGGGGATCCATAAGACGCCTGGGGTGGAACCACCTAATCGGTTCCTCCTCCCTACAGTGGGGGATTGGTCTCCGAAAGTCGAGCCTCAGTAGGAAGTGGTCCGACCATGACAGGGGCAAGATCTCACTACCCCTCAGACCAAGATCACAACTCCACTGCTCTGAGAGAAATACGAGGTCGAGTGTGCGACCCGCTGAGTGAGTCGGACCCTGGATTACTTGGGTCAAGCCCATGGCTGTCATGGAAGCCATGAACTCCTGTGCTCCATCAGAGTGTTCGCCGAGCGAAGGCAAATTGAAGTCCCCCAGTATCATAAGTCTGGGGAACTCAACTGCCAGCTCGGCTACTGACTCGAAGAGCAAGGGGAGGGCTGTTGTCACGTTGTTGGGAGGCAGGTATGTTAACAACAAGCCCACTTGACCCACAAGGTCCATCTTCACCAGCAAGGACTCACACCCAACAAACTCCGGAGCAGGGATCCTACAAGGAACTAAGGACTGTCGGATAACAATGGCCACTCCCCCGCCCCTTTCTCTGGGGTCGCGGTTGATGAATCACCTGAAAACCCTCTGGGCACATTTCAGTGAGGGGGACTCCTCCCTCCGGGCCCAGCCAGGTTTCAGTAATACATGCCAAGTCTGCCCCCTCGTCAACAATTAGGTCCTGGACGAGGGGAGCCTTGTGAACCACAGACCTGGCATTTAGCAACAGCAACCTGAGACCAGGGTCCTGACTACTCATGCCATCTGGCCTTGGAGTGGAACTCACAGGGTCGGAAGGAGGGATCCCTCTGACATAGGGAACCCTCCTTCCCCGGTAATGGCTCACCCTGAAGTTCCCGCCATATCTGCCCCTCCCCGTTATGACCCCAATATTCTGGCCCACTCCCGCATCTGTGGTCCCTCCACCCTCTCCCCCAGCCGCCAAATTCATTGGCAGGCCCTTCGACACACACATCCAAGGGCTGGAACCAGGCCTGGGTCCCCCTGACACTTCTGCCAAAGCACTCAGTGCAGGAGGCCCCAGCTAAACTCCCGGCCCACCAAACATACCCATACATACAACCAATCAATCCCCACAATACAAGTTAAAAACAGAAAAACAGCAATATCATGATAAAAAGTGGGAACATTCAGTCAGTCAATCATACCACACACTCCCCATACATTTAAAAATTGTAAAAATTTGTAAAAATTACAAATGTATAAAAATTATAAGTCTGTGCAGTCTAGCCAATTGTATAGTCCGAAGAGGCCACAAGGGGAGTAGTATCCAAGCCTCCCACACGAGTGTCCTAAGTCCAAGGATAATAGCGGGGGCATATAATGATAACCCAGCAGTAGTCCAGAGAGAAAGCCAGGAAAGTCTGAGAGGCAAGTAGGTCGCAGGCGATAAATGATGATGGCGAAAGTTGTAGGGCCAGCCACAGGAGACGGCAGCCAGCAACACCCCTCCCCGTTGGGGACAAAGAATACCCGGGAGCCAGGGATAACCCCACGATAAAGGGGGGGAAAAGCCCCACTCCCAGCTGTACCGTGACACTCCCAGTGGAGGCAGCCTGTCGGTAGGCCATCAGGCTAGCAACCCCACCCCCAGCCCCACCCTAACCCTAACCTTAACCTAACCTTAACTTAAACTAACCCCACCCTAAGATTCTAATCTAGCCCTACCCTGTCCCTAGCCTGACCCCACAGCAGCACAACAGCAGAAGGAGGCATCAGACAACCTGGGGGGGGGGTGTCAGGTCCCCCCCAAACAGTCACCGATAGCCGCTTCCCCAGCAGCCAAGATGGTCTCAGCCTGTTCTTCCAGGCTCCGGCAGGTATCTTTGGCCCCGGTTGGGAAGTCCCCGCCCGCCTCTCACCACAGGCGGCACAACAAAGTTCGCAAGATGGTTTAGTTCAGTTCGTCTAGCTGATGGCCCACAAAACTCCACAGCATCCAATGCCTTCCCTCTGGGTATTCGCAGCGCTTAGCGGCAGTCACAATGGGATCGGGGCTCCCTCAGAAACCCTTAGCCAACCCTTAGCCTGTTGGGACATATCCATACCAGGGGCGGGTTTCTCGCCCCGTTCCAACCGGTTCGGTTGGAACGGGGCCGGCAGCGTCCTCGTGCATGCGCGCAGCGCACAGATGCGTACTAGCTTCTGTGCGATGCTCCAGCTGCTCCTGGAGGATCGCGCAGGTGCTGTATGCGTCCTGCGCATGTGTGGAAGCGCAGAACTCGTCAAAACCGGGTAAGGAGCGCGGGTGGGCGGGTGGGCCCTTCGCCGTTCCCAGAAGTTACTTACTTCCAGGTTCGCCGACCAACCAGTTCGCGGGGACCACCGCGAACCGGTTGAAACCCACCCTGATCCATACCATTTTAGAAAGCACCTTTCAGATGAAGGTGGCAGCCCTGGTTTCAAATGAAGCCTGGCACATTCCAAAAACCCCAGAGTATGAATTATTGCTGATCTACCTTTGCGAAGAAAGCCTCCTTTGCTGAAAACTAGAATCCCAGGAGGCAATAACGTGTAGTTTGCTCTAGAATCCACCTTCATGTAATCAAATGTATCTTTATTCACCACATCATCCACCTCCTTTTCAGTTAGTTCTCTTCCTAGGAAGTTGCATATTTTCAGTACAGAAGTTAATATTTGTTCATCTATAATAATGGAGAAAAGATGGAAAATGTTGAGTCAATCTGTTCTGAGCCAAATATTATGGAAAATATGAGAATCTTATCTATCAAAAATTAGATCAACTTTGTTTTGCCAAACTCATTCACAAGAGAAGCATTCTTTGAATTCTAGCATGACAAGCTAAGTACTCATAAATCCACCATTCATTAATTAATTTTATCAATCTTTTTGATAGCAAGCTGACTGCACTGTATTTTCCTGCATCCTCCTCCTTCCTTTTGAAGAGACACTAACTTATTTTTCTTCAGAGATATCACCAGTCCTCTGGGAGATCACAGAAACAACCAAGAGTGGCTCTGTGGTCACTTCTGCAATTCCCTAAATAACTTATTGGAATAAGTTATTTACTGTATTTTTTGGAGAATAATATGCACGTTCCCCCCCCCAAAAGAGGGTGAAAATTTGGGTGCGTCTTGTACACCAAATGTAGTCCGGCCCACCCACCAGCCCTCACCCTTTGGCCTCTGCCTCCCAGCAATTTACCTCCTTGCAGCAAACCGGGAAAATGGGGCTTGCGAAGGTGGCAATAGGCTATGGCAATCCCTGCAGCCTGAAACAGCTGATCATCAGGGCCCATGGTGAAATTGAAAGTGAAATGGGTTGTTGCTGTTTGCTGCAAGGAGGCAAATTGCTGGGAGGCAGAGGCAGATTTTTTTTCTTGTGCTAATTAGGCTAAACTGAAACAGGCTGTTTGCTGCAAGGAGGTAAGTCAATAACTATAAATACCTATAGAATGTTCAATTTATTAGACTTTTTTAAAAGACTGCTTTATTATTGTTCTAGACAACATAACAAAATGAAGAAGCTTTTTAAAACAAACGCTTGATCTGAAGAGGCCCAGTGCTATTGTATCTTCTTTTAAATAGCATAGAATAACGTATACTTTCAGAAAGCCATATCAATATTAACAGCATCTGTACAAGTATAGTCTGAAATGAAACACCACAAACAGTGTATATTGTCTGTACTGTCTGATGTCTTCCCCCTTGTTTTCCTTCCCAAAAGCTACGTGCGTCTCATATTGCGGAGTGTCTTATACTCTGGAAAATATGGTACATGTCCTATCGTTTCTAAAGCTTTCTGTGTTTGATGGTTGTTTATATTGCATTACACAACACAAAAACATCTTGCCTGTTTCATTTCTTCATAAAAAAGGAAGATAATATTGAAATCACCATTATAACTTTATCAGCAGCCTTCTACATGGTCTATCCATGAACTACAAAACACTGATAGGAGATAAATGAGTTTAGCATAAACATGAGAACAGTCTTCAAAGTCGCTGAGTTCAGTTGTTATTCTCGGTCATGCAATGATCCAGCTGGCCATCTGTGTCAGGGATAGCAATAACAATAACATTTCAACTTATATACTGCTTCATCGTACTTTTACAGTCCTCTGGAAGAGGTTTACAGAGTCAGCATATTGCCCCCAATTAGCTGTGTCCTCATTTTACCTACCTCGGAAGGCTGAGTCACCTTGAGTCTGGTGAAATTCGATCTGCCAAATTGCAGGCAGCTGTAAGTCTACAGAAGCAGCCTGCAGTCCTGCATTGTAACCACTGCGACACCACAGCTCTTTCTACATTGTTAATGCTTGACTTTCCTCCATGATGATCCTGGTGAGTTTCCTCCATTATGGGCCTGGTGGGCCTAAAGTTCAAAGTATGAGAACACAACTGAGGGGCTGCCCTAATGTCACTGAACATGGAGAGGACAAGGGATGAATGAGAGTGATAAATAATGTGGCTTCATATTCCAATTTGTTAAGGGGGGATTTTTGTCAAAATCCTGCTATATTGTTTAATTCGTTGGCGTTTTCTTATTTGGACTTTGAGGAAATCTAGTTTAATTATTGTATACTTCTTCAAATATTTAAGGAATGAACTCTGGTTAGCTTAGCTTTCTTCTCTTTCCAACCCTTAAAATGCTTTCCGTGTGATATCATTTGAGTATTTGGTTCTTTAGGTAATATTAATTTTAAAAAAACCATTTGATTCTATCCATCCACTCCAACTCATTCACATCCCAATTTTGAACCGCTAAACAATTTATCTCTATTTTCTCCTCCATCTATATATATAAAAGTGAAATACCACTCATGCATCATCACAAAATCTCCAGAATTATAAAGCCTACAAACTTGAAATTTGGCACATATGTTCCTCCTGGCTTCTAGGTGCTCTTCTAAGAAAGGATCAGATCATTAGTATTTCTTATATTATTATTAACCCGGTCTTCTGCTAAGGAGTTAGACATTCTACTCCCCCTCCTCACCTGAAAAGAATTCTGTTCCATCTGCCATTTGGGCATGGGCGTGGCCAGCATGTGACTCATCTGGCCTGCAGCCTGCGAGTTTAGACATTCTACTCGCCCTTCCCACATGAAAAACACTCTAATGCTAAGGAGTTAGACTAACCTGGAAGCAGGTTAGTGGGGTGGGGAAGGAATGGGGATTTTGCAGTATCCTTCCCCTGCCACACCCACAAAGTCACACCTGCAAAGCCACGCCATGCCCACTGAGCTACACCTACAGAATTGAAAAGAAGAACCCCACTTCAACATTGGTATAACTAAGAAAGGCTTATGGCTTCCTCAAATGTAGGCTGCTGATGAGGCAAGCACAACATCATGGAGAGACAGCAGAAAGAGAGGCTGTTGGGACATATCCATACCACTTTAGAAAGCACCTTTCAGAAGAAAGTGGCAGCCCTGGTTTCAGATGAAGCCTGGCAGATTCCAAAACCCCCAAGTATGAATTATTACTAATCTACCATTGCAAAGAAAGTTTCCTTTGCTGAAATCTAGAATATCAGGAGCCATGAATGTGTAGTTTGCTCTGGAATCCACCTTCATGTTATCAAATGTAGCTTTATCCACCACATCATCCACGTCCTTTTCAGTTAGTTCTCTTCCTAGGAAGTTGCATATTTTCAGTACAGAACTTCTCAAATCCTGTAATTTGATGTAACTTTATATTAGTTCATCCATAACAATGGAGAAAAGATGGAAAATTTTGTTGATATTTTTGGGGAATTCTCAACATTACTTCTTCATTATACATATCTTGCATATTAAACTTTAATTATTTTCAATCAGGAAAATATCATGAGGGACTTTGGTTTAGATTTTGGCTTAGATTACAGGCACATTGTGCTAATTGGATTTCCCTTATTTGTTAAGTCTATCAAAAATTAGATCAGCTTTGTTTTGCTAAACCTGTTTACATGCATTGTGTGAATTCTAGCATGACAAGCCAAGTGCTCACAAATACAGCTTTTAATAATCTTTTTGATATCAAGCTGACGGCACTCTAGTTTCCTGGCTCCTCCACCATCCTTTTGAAGAAATAGAAATTTATTTTTCTTCAGAGATCTCGTCAGTCATCCAGGAGATCACAGAATAACCAAGATTGGCTCTGTGGTCTCCTCTGCAACTCCCTTTTGGAATAAGTTACTTATACATCTCATCATTTTCAAAGCTTTTTGTGCTTGATGGCTGTCATATTGCACTACACAACATGAACACATCTTACCTTTTTCATTTCTTCATTGGATATGGCCCTGGAGGTTTAGAGGGGCAGTTCTAAACCTGGAGAACAATGCCCTCATGTTGGAGAGACTTTTTTTTCCAGGTTGAAAATAAGTAGATTTGCCTTTCCAGGTTGAAATGGTTAGCTAGTGACATCACTGTTTCCAGGAAGAGTGCAGGGGTGGGTTCCTGCCGGTTCGCACCGGTTCTTGCGATCCGGTTCGTCAGTGAACCCGGAAGTAATTAACTTCCGGGTTCCTAGCTCCTAGCCCCTGTCGCTGGGTGCCTGCAGGGTTTTTCTTTTTAAAAAATGCCTCTCCGGATGATCTTGAAAACCTGCAAGGTTGCTTTGGAAGGGGGCATATGGGCAGCATTTTCCCCTGCCCCCCTCCCCGGGAGCCTGCAGTTTTAAACCAAGCCTTTGCACAGTAAAGAAAATCTCACGAGCGAGAGAGAAATTCTTACTTGCTTTTACTGTGAAGTTGCGGAAGTTTCCAAGCAGAGATGGGATGGGGGTTTTCAAGATCATCTGCAGAGAGGCATTTTTTAAAAAGAAAATCCTGAAAAGGATTTGGAGAGATTTGCAACTGGTCTTTGGTGGTGGGGGGATCCCCAAAACCAGAAGCACAGCCCATTCCCCCTCCCAAAAAGACTGTTTTCTTTTTAAAAACCCCTGTGCAGAAGCTTCTCAGTGGAATCTTCCAAGACTATAGGCAAGGAGAGATGGGATGGGGGTTTTCAAGATCGTCTGCAGAGAGGCATTTTTTAAAAAGAAAATCCTGAAAAGGATTTGGAGAGATTTGCAACTGGTCTTTGGTGGTGGGGGGATCCCCAAAACCAGAAGCACAGCCCATTCCCCCTCCCAAAAAGACTGTTTTCTTTTTAAAAACCCCTGTGCAGAAGCTTCTCAGTGGAATCTTCCAAGACTATAGGCAAGGAGAGATGGGATGGGGGTTTTCAAGATCGTCTGCAGAGAGGCATTTTTTAAAAAGAAAATCCTGAAAAGGATTTGGAGAGATTTGCAACTGGTCTTTGGTGGGGGGGGTGGGAATCCCCAAAACCAGGAGCACAGCCTATTCCCCCTCCCAAAAAGACTGTTTTCTTTTTAAAAACCCCTCTGCAGAAGCTTGAATTCCAGAACTCTTCCATGCCCTCCCTCCCCGTTTCATGGCAGCCGAAGCAACAGTGAAGCAGAGGCTGACACTCCTTGTTTAGGTAATTCTGAGGTGGTTGATGGTTCTGTGAGTGCCTGTCCTTTATAATTTTCCACGTTGCCTTGATGGCTTTTATTCCAGTGACTTTGTCTTCCCTGTTCTTAGGCTTAGGAAAAAAAACCTGGTTTCATTGGCAGTCTTTTTGGGGGGGGGGGGATTTTTATTTTTTGGGTGTTTTCCTAGCACTGTCATAGTTTGTGGGTGTGGGTGGGTGTGTAATGTCCCGCAGTTATCTATACATTAATAATGATCTAGTAATATTAATAATATCTAGTAATTAGTAATATCTAGTAACATCGTCTTGGCCACTCCCACCAGGTCACATGGGTGGCAAGCCACTCCCACAAAGGAGGCCACGCCCACAGAGTAGGTTCGAACAATTTTTGAAACCCACCCCTGGAAGAGTGGTACTTCTTTCATGTTCCCAACAAGGTGCTAGCGAGAATGACAGGAACTCCACCCACCATGCAGCAGCACTTGGATTTCAAACAAGGGCTTGCTAACTTTCAACCCAGAGCCCTAACCATGTGACCTACTGCAATCCTGGTGGAGGAGATTACCCAAGGTAGAGAGTGAAGAGGCTGTGTCTCTACCAGAGGTGGTATTCATCCAATTCTGAAAGATTCTGGAGAACCAGTAGTGGAAATTTTGAGCAATTTAGAGAACCTGCAAATAGGCTGGCCCTGCCCCCGCTGCCTCCCAGCCTCCCAGCAGATCTTCTTTTGTTGTCCTGAACAGGAGAATGGAGCTGGAAAGCAGGTTAGTGGGGTGGGGTGGGAAGGGAATGGGGATTTTGCAATATCCTCCTCCTGCCACGCCCACAAAGCCACACCAAAGAACCGGTAGTAAAAAAAATTGAATCCTACCACTGGTCTCCACGATCCTGAAGTGGTCAGTATGAGCTTAAACAACCAACTCCCAAAGGATCATTAGACGGTGCAACCAACAGAATGATCATTGAAACTTATCGGATTATATCCACACCCGAAATTTGTTACCCGAAACACCACTTCAAGATTGGCACAACTAAGAAAGGCTTACGGCTGCCTCAAATTAGGCTGCTGATGAGGCAAATGCAACATCATGGAGAGACCCCAGATACGTCCATGCCACTTTAGAAAGTGCCTTTCCAATGAAGGTGGTAATCATTGAAACAGGGCGGATTATAACCACACCTAAAATTTGTTTGGGTGTACAGGAGAACACCAACATTGGCACAACTAAGAAAAGCTTACGGCTGCCTCAAATGTAGGCTGCTGATGAGGCAAACACAACATCATGGAGAGACAGCAGAAAGAGAGACTGTTGGGACATATCCATACCACTTTAGAAAGCACCTTTGAAGTGAAGGTGACAACCCTGGTTTCAGATGAAGCCTGGCACATTGCAAAAGCCCCAGAGTATGAATTATTACTGATCTACTTTTGCAAAGAAAATCTCCATCGCTGTACTTGGATTTCAAACATGGGCTTGCTAACTTTCAACCCAACGTCCTAACCATGTGATCTTCTTTTGTTGCCCTAAACAGGAGAACAGACCTGGAAGCAGGTTAGTGGGGTGGGGAAGGAATGGGGATTTTGCAGTATCCTTCCCCTGCCACAACCACAAAGTCACACCTGCAAAGCCATACCATGCCCAGCGAGCTACACCCACAGAATTGGAAAGAAGAACACCAACATTGGTATAACTAAGAAAGGCTTATGGCTTCCTCAAATGTAGGCTGCTGATGAGGCAAGCACAACATCATGGAGAGACAGCAGAACGAGAGGCTGTTGGGACATAGCCGTACCACTTTAGAAAGTGCCTTTCAGATGAAAGTGGCAACCCTGGTTTCAGATGAAGCCTGGCAGATTCCAAAAGCCCCAGAGTATGAATTATTACTGCTCTACCTTTGCGAAGAAAGTTTCCTTGGCTGAAATCTAGAATATCAGGAGTCATGAATGTGTAGTTTGCTCTAGAATCCACCTTCATGTTATCAAATGTAGCTTTATCCACCACATCATCCACCTCCTTTTCAGTTAGTTCTCTTCCTAGGAAGTTGCATATTTTCAGTACAGAACTTCTCAAATCCTGTAATTTGATGTAACTTTATATTAGTTCATCTATAACAATGAAGAAAAGATGGAAAATTGTGTTGATATTTTTGGGGAATTCTCAAGATTACTCCTTCATTATACATATCTTGCATATTAAACTTTAGTTATTTTCAATCTCTTCTGAGCCCAATCAGGAAAATATTATGAGGGACTTTGGCTTAGATTTTGCTGATTACAGGCACATTGTGCTAATTGGATTTCCCTTATTTATTAAGTCTATCAAAAATTAGATCAGCTTTATTTTGCTAAACACGTTTACAAGACATGCATCGTGTGAATTCTAGCATGACAAGCCAATTGCTCACAAATACAGCTTCTAATAATCTTTTTGATATCAAGCTGATGGCACTCTAGTTTCCCGTGTCCTCCACCATCCTTTTGAAGAAATAGAAATTTATTTTTCTTCAGAGATCTCGTCAGTCATCCAGGAGATCACAGAATAACCAAGATTGGCTCTGTGGTCTTCTCTGCTACTCCCTATTGGAATAAGTTACTTATACATCTTATCATTTCCGAAGCTTTCTATGCTTGATGGCTGTCATATTGCACTACACAACATGAACACATCTTACCTTTTTCATTTCTTCATAAGACAGGAAAAGAATATTGAAATCATGCTTATGAGCATTCCAGCCTTCTACATGGTCTAGCCACGAACTACAAAATACTGATAGGAGAAAATGAGTTTAAATAAACATGAGGATTAATACTTGAATGTCCTGCACTTAATTTTATGATCCTGGTGGGCCTAAAGATCAAAGCATGATAGTTTAACAAGAGGCTATCCTAATATCTACATGGTCTAGTCACAAAATACAAAATACGAACTGCAAAACACTGATAGGTTCATCTTGGTGATGCAATGATCCAGCTGACCACCTGTGTGAGGGATAGCAATAACAATAGCACTTGGAGTTATGTACTGCTTCATAGTGCTTTTACAGTATGTAAGCGGTTTACAGAATGAGCCTATTGCCCCCAACAGTCTGGGTTCTCATTTAATCCACCCCGGAAGGATAGAAGGCTGAGTCAACCTTCAGCCTGGCCAAATTTGATCTGCCAAACTGCTGGCAGTCAGCAGTCTACAGAAGTAGCCTGCAGTACTGCATTGTAACCACTGCGCCACCTCAGCTCTTTCTACATTATTCATGCTTGAGTTTCCTCCATTGTAATCCTGGTGGGCCTAAAAATCAAAGCATGAGAGCACAAGTGAGGGGCTGCCCTAAAGTCACTGAATGTGGAGAGGACAGAGAAAAAATGAGAGTTGTAACTAATGTGGTTGCATACTCCAACTTGTTATGGGGGGATTTTTGTCAAGATGCTGCTATATTGTTTCGTTTCTTTGCTTTTTCTTATATGGAACTTTGGGGCAATTTGGTTTAATTTTTTTATACTTCTTCAAATATTCAAAAAACTAACTCTGGTTATCTCCTTTCTATTTCCAACCCTTAAATCGCTTCCCCTGTGATATCATTTGAGTATTTGGTTCTTTAACTAACATTCATTTTTTAAAAACTTTACATTCTATCCATCCATTCCAACACATTAACATCCCCATTTTGAACTGCTAAAGAATTTCTCTCCACTTTTTCCTCCATATTAAATATATCTTAGTATTTCTCATCTCTCTCCCTAATAAGCTGCCTTATCTTGCCTCCCCTTCTCACTTTTATATCAAAGTTGCCCTAGGAGCCATCCATTCTTCTGCACTCTTCCTACTAAAAAATATTTGTGTACAGTTTACACAAATTACTGTATTATAGAGAATCATTATTTAATTTCTTATATAAGGAGAGAGAGTGGATTGTTTGCTCTTGGGGGGAAGAGGACTGAAATATATTCATAGTCTCTTATCTAAAACAAAAATGAACAAAATATCGATATGATCAAATTCTTCTTACCTTTGCCAGCCAAAAACTTCTCAAAGAATATATCGAAGTCTTTTGGGGTTTCTATTTTGACTGATAGTTTGTGAAAATAATAGTTAGAAGCCAAGACATCCTTTGGATTTCTAAACACATAAATAATCTGTAAGAGAGAGATGATAATACCTAGTCAAAAAAACCAAGACAAAAACAATAAAAGACAGATTGACAGCAAAGCGTACAGAGAGTTCATCAAGTAACTCTCATACATTCATCTAACAGATTCCATTCTATCACGGGATCTCAAAGCTCATTAGAAAAACCATATTTGAGAGCCTTTCAGCAGACCACCAGGTTTGGGGCCAACCTTGACTTGGGGAAAAGATTTTCCATATAGCAGACACCACAGAAGAAAAGTCTTTCCTCCTGGGTCCTACCTGACAAATCTAACGAGCAAACTAGTAGCCAATGCAGTTTCCAAAGCAGAGGTGTAATGAATGCAATTCTAGAGAAACACCAATCCACCTTGCATCTGCATTTTGCACCAGTAAAGCTTCCGGTGACTAGGGCATGATTGACTGAGAGTAGAAATTGTGCAAAGGGATTTGAAGGATAAAAATAGCGTCCCTCAACTTGACATCCTCCAGATATGTTAAGATAGCAACTGGACATGCAACACCAAGTGTTACAATCTACCTGGATGTGTCACCTTGGGAAAAATAAGTTTAAAGGGTTTGATATTCAGTTTGGTTGTTAGCTGTTTCTGCTGGCCATGACCTTCTGATATTAACATTGTTTTGTTTGTATTCCCCCCCCCCCTCACAGTTCAGAATTTGCTATTCCAACATACTGGAACAATCTAATATTTGTTTGTGCACCCTTGCCTATTTGTTAATAAAACATTCAGATGCAGAGCTAAATGAAATGAATGCAGGCAGCTCCCCACGCTAGCTCACAAGTTAACAAAACATGTCCTACTTTTTCTCTTCTTTTTCATAATCCTTTGGGTACCAAATAGTAGGGCAGATGGGAACAAATGACACGAGGTGATGGGCGACTAGGTAAATCTACATGGAATATATTATACTCCAGCCATGGTGCTCGGTCAATTAGGGTAATATTTTCAGTTCCATCTCGGTGGCCTTCATAAACAATCAAGCTGACAATATTCTGAGTCCACACAGTACCTGCAAATAAAGAATAATTAAATTAATTTGCCCATTATTATTTGGAGAAAGTTGAACTTATGCAAAGCCAACCTTCCTATCAGGTAGAAGAGCAAATGTTTCAGAGATGCATAAAGACAATCAACTCTACTAAAATTGATAGATTTTAAGCAGATGGATGGATGAGAAAAGAATAGCTATTAATTTAAACATTTATTTCTATCCTGCTTTTTTTAGTTTTAAAACTAACTCAAGATGGCAAATATACCTAATACTTCTTCCTCCTCCTATTTTCCTCACAACAGCCCTGTGAGGTAGATTGGGCTGAGGGAGAGTGACTAGCCAAGGTTACCAATGTAGTCAATGTACAGTAAAATATAAACAATGAAAGTAGAGGTTTAGCATCTTATTTTCCCTACTTTTCCAGCTTCTTATAAAATGCTAAATGTTAAAATCTGATTATAGAGCAACAGCGTCACAGCAACCAAAACACTGAGGAACTGAATAACGACATTGGACGCAAGTTTAACTCTTTCTTAGAAGACATCTTTGAACTTACCAGATTTAGGATATGTGATTACGAATATATCATCATCTCGGATTTCAAAATTGTCCAGTGAATCTAAATTTTCAGGTGAGGACAAGCCAGTTATGAAATAGAGTCCTTTGTATTTATAAGGGGCTCCTCCATTGGCTCCATTGCTTCAACTGTTGTTGTAATAATAGAGCAATTATCAATACTTCCTACATTTATGGTCAATATTGTATTAATTCAGTTTTTTAAAAATCATGCTAACATAAAGGAAAATTATATGTTTGTGTGTTATTAGATTAGTTTCCTTAATTAATTCATTAGTTCCATGGACTCAATTTTCATTGATAAATGTTTCCATTGCAAAGGGTAAATTTGCTGTTCTTATTGGAATCTAAAAATTCTGTGTAGAAGAGAAAGTTTTAATTACAATGTTAAAAACATACAAATTGCACTTCTTCTCTTACCTTCCCTTATCTACATAGACTCTGACAGTCACTCATGTCATGTCCTTAAGCCACCTTATCTGCAGTGGTTTGTCAATGTTCTTATACTCCAGTAAAGTGCTCACATTTTAAGAAGGCTGATCTTTAGTCAATCATTGTGTCAGCAGAACTTCTGTATTCCAAAAATGAGCAAGAGAGGACATCGAACACGATTGAGTAACAAACTAATTTGGAAAAGTGTTGCTGTAAAAATCAGTATATTTTAAAAATACAAAAGCACTTCTGATTTACATGCCAATTATTTGTAATGTATCATTATATGAAGAATTATGGATTTACCATTAGGACTCAATTAGGAGATGCAGCCACAATGATGTTATTGCATTGTTATTTTCATACCTGAATCCCAATTTCCATATTTAAATTTACATAAGAGTTGTTATATTATTGTCTCCCTCCAAAGGGAAGAGTACCTCATTATGGGGAGAACCCCTGCATGAAATATGTTTCAGGCTATGTAAGGAATTATTTTATTGCCTTCCCAAAAAAACCCTTTACAAACTTGATTTTCCCATTAAGAGTTGGGCTAAGATGACATATCAAGCAATATATATCTTCAGGAAAGCAGAAAATATAATAAATGGGTCTAGCTGTTGTGAATATGTTTTATAGGATTTGGGGGTTTTTTGTCATCTTTTTTTATTTGCTATGTTGTTTTTGTGGGTCTTTATTTCTTTATAATACCCAGAGTCAGGAACAGAGATGGTATTCAGCTGGTTCTCACAGGTTCATTTGATCCGGTACTGGAAATATGGCCAGAACCAGTAGCGATTGCTGGTGAACCATGCCCCTGAAATGGTCCCCTTGTCGCCACTTGCTCGCCCTGCCCACCCACTTGCCACTTGCTAGCCCCGCCCACCCACCCAAGGCTCACTTGCCACCCCCAACTGCCCGATGCTTGCCTCACCCACCCAAGCCCTATATATATTGCCGTTGCTTCGCCACGAAGCCCAGCTATGCACATTGCCATAGGCTGGGTCAGAGTATACGCCATTCCCCGAGTCCATCCTTGCCTCAGAGTGGCCACCCGTTCGCTGGCTGCTCTCCCTCCACCTCGCTCACCTACCTTAAATTCTGGTCACCATGGTGGTGGTGGGAGCATGGCAAGACTTGGCCACCTTTTGTGGGAAGCCTCCAGCTGCTAGTAATTTTTGGCTACTTTCCAAGAAGCTCTGCCATGATGCTGTCCTTCTGGCACACCAGGCCATTCTCCTGGCCAGGTCCGATGGCTGGCCACAAGCGGCACCAGCAGGCAATGGGGTACACATGAACACGATGACGGCAACTATCACTGGACAATTCTGGGGACCCTTGGCACTGTCATCAGCCTGTTTGCACTGGTCATGTATATGCACCCTATTTGCCTGCCATTGCCGTTCCTGGCCAGCCGCTGAACCCAGCCAGGAGAACAGTCTGTTGCACCGTATGGAGGGCATCACAGCGGAGATGCTCAGAAGGCAGACGCCAGCCTCAGTTTTTAAGGTAGTTCGATGGGGGTGGGGGAGGTGGGAACTAAAAAGGGACAGGCAGTCACAGGAGCTGCCTTTTGAGCAGCTTTGCTGCGAAGGGAGGCAGAAATGTTCTGCTTCACTCTGCTGCAGCATTCAACATGGCTGATTCTCTTCTCCTTCTTGGGCTCATATATACAGAGCAAACATGAGGAGGCGAGAAGCAGCCAAGTGGAATGCTAGAAGGCTTCTCCTGCCTCCTCCTGTAGAGGGTGCTTTTTAGAGGGTTTTTTAAACAGTTAAGCACTAAGCAGAGTTATCCATGGTGGCTCTGGCAGCAACTAGCTCAGCCTGACCTTACCTCTTGCCTTTTTTCCTTTTACATTTTTTTTTCTTTTCATGATGACAGGCAAGAGCAGAGTTGAAATCCTCTGTGAAACAGCTGGAAAAGGTACGTGTGGGTCGGAGGGAGGGCGGGAATTCAAACTTCATCCTCAAGTGTAGATCCCTCCCCAAGTGTAGTTTGATTGCAGGCAGAGCCATGTTGCCTTTTCAAACACACACACACACACACACACACACACACACACACACACACACACACACACACACACACAGAGCTGGATAAAACTACATAAGCCCAGAGGGAGGAAGGATGAGGAGGGAGAAGAAAAAGAATGAAGGAAACTTTTTCGCGAAGGAGAAAAACAAATGGTGTCGCTTTAAATCGGAACTGAGAATGCCTGGCTGTGGAATTCTGGGAGTTGAAGTCCACAAGTCGAAAAAAATTTGAAACCTACCATTGGGTCAGTGCCTCACCAGCCATAAACCTCACCGCACGTCACTGATTAAATTGCATTTTTGGTGAGAAATTATGTTCTACAGTGGTATTCAGTTTGCTATAATGATTTTTGCAAACTGCTCTGCTTATACTGATAAAAATTATTTTTTTTGAACATTAAAGCATACAGTTAATCAAATATTTCCAATCCTACAACTGAAAACACGTTACAAAGGCATTTTCAAAGCAGTTAAGGTCTGGAATTCCCTGACTCACACACCTTCAGCTCCTCAACACTTTTCAGTGTTTTCCTTTCCTTTCTTTTTTTTTTTTTAATTAAATGTTTTTTTAGTTTTAATTTAAAGCTGGTACAACATCTTTCTTAATATATCAATCAATTACAGATAATACAGAAAAAAAACAAAGACAACAATCAGAAAAACAAAACAAAACACAGGTATCTATTATGAAAAAATAGGAAGTATATCAACTGGTTACAACATGTTTTGGTGCTTCTCTTCGATTGACTCCTATTAATTCAAGTATCTTAACTCGAATATTTACCATATCAACATCATTATACCTCCGGTTTTAATTATTATAATTATTTAAACATCCTTCATCCTTAGTTATGCTAAGGAATTAGTCCATAACACATGCTGGCAGTTCATTTACTTATTTGTAAAATCCTCTATTATCATCAAATCCTCATATTCTATTTTAACTAGACATCCATAATATTCAATTATATCATATATCCTAACATTTTCCCAATATTGATTAACATTTAATTATATGGATTTTATTTAATTTTTTAATAGTGCTAATTATTATAGTTAATACTCTTTATGTATACCCTAAAGGTATTTTCTCATGTCCAATTGTTAGTTATCATATCGACTCCACATTATATACATTACTATTAATATCAATTATTATTCAGCAATATCTGTTACACAAAAAAGCAATTAGATTTAGCTAATTTTCAGTTATATTCATCAATCTATCAACCAATTCCAAATTATATATATTGCTATCTGTATCAATCATTATTCAGCTATATCTATTACAAATTGAAGTGATCCAATCTAGATTCTATTTTAGCTAAACATCCATAATATTCAATTATATCATATATCATAACATTTTCCCAGTATTAATTAACATTGGATTGTATGGATTCTATATAGTTTTTTAATAGTGCTAATTATTATAGTTAATACTCTATATGTGTAATCTAAAAATATTTTCTCATATCCCATTGTTAATTATCATGTCAACTCTACATTATATACATTGCTATCAATATCAATTATTATTCAACAATATTTGTTACACAGAAAAGCAATTAGGTTTAACTAGTTTTCAATTGTATTCAACAATCTATCAGCCAGTTCCAGATTATATATATTGCTATCCATATCAGTCATTATTCAGCTGTATCTATTACAAATTAAAGTAATTCGATCTAGCTAATTTTAATTTTTATTGTCCCATCTGTCAGCCTGTGTCCCTCCAGCCACAAGGTTTTCTCCGTCCAGTAGCCATTCGTTGAATAAATTTACCAAATGTTTCCATAAGCAAGTCCAAACAAAAGTATTTCGGCACCTTTGGATTCTGAATGTCAGTGATAAAGTAATAAAGTTGTTCTTGGTTTATAAAGCTTCCCAATTTAGCTTTAATTCTCAAGGGTGGATTCTCCATTCCTTCTGCACACTGTCCCTTTAAATGAGCCGTCTTTATGGCTTCCCCCTTCTTCTCTTCCTCTGAGATAGACCAGACACCATTTCTCACATTTTCCGTTTGTGTTTCAGGAACATTTAAGCATTCAACGTTCTCAGTTTTAGCTTCATATTTTAGAATAAATTGATCCAGTTTTCTTTCCAATCTTTGGTAAGAATGAAAAAGTTCTCTACACGCAGAGAAAAGAGTCTGAAATGAAGTCTTGGAAGTATCTTGGGACGCCATGATGTGTCGTAGTTAAAATAAAGGCTCTCTTTTTTTTTCCCCAGAGGCTTCAAAGCACTTTTTACTTTTTTTAGTCTCTTACCGGCTGTCAATCTTATCTAGTTGTAAACAGAGCTGGGTAGTAAAGTAATAAAAATGTCGAATCGTGACGGGCTAGTTAGTAGGAAATAAGTTTTACGATCCACTTAGGGAGATTCAGAGGGGGGAGAATATCGCGGAGTTTCTTGAAGAATTTAAGAGGTAGAGTAACCACCAGTCATAAAACCATTAGAAAAGCTAATTCGCCGCTGATCTTCTGTTGTTTGGTTTTCAATTAGCTTAATTTTTAACAGGAACAATCTCTCTTGGATAATAAAATCAGCTTACCAGATGATATCATATCTTCCATTCTTAGGGGCGACCTGCAGTTTCAGTTAGCACACAGCTAATCCAAAAAGGAATTGGCACGGGGAGTTAATACCCTCCCCCAGAGATTTGCGATTATCTCTGGGGTCCTGGGTCCCTCCCCACCTCCACTGTCGTCTTCGGGACAGCTGGGGTTCAAGGAACCCGTCCAAAAATCCTTTGGTATAGAGGAATTTCAGGAGTAGCCTAAAACTCCATCTTCTCACTGCTAAGCCCCGCCTTCTTCCAGTGTTTTCCTTTCCTTTCTGTTAGGTACAGAAATCTGCTTCTCTTTCATTGTTCATTTTCAAATTAACCCTCCCCTGATGCCTACATCTAAATTTCATTCAAGTAAGCCCAAAATACAACACTTCTTTCCTAAATTGTCAAAATGGAAAGTGCTCCAAAGGGAATTACTCAGAATGGTGATATTAGCAACTCATAAACATAATTATGAATCATGGGGACTTAACAAACGAATTTGAGACCAACAGTGATGCAAGCAAAAATCAGTCTTGTTAGGAAAGGCTGTCTAATAAAAACATACCCAGGTCTTCTCTTATTATAAAATCAACCTGGACACCAGCAGAACTTCCTCCCCTCCCTCTTTTGGGGGATTTACAAACAACTTCCAGCCAGGTTCGCCCTGCAGCCTCACCCACCCCTGCCAGCAGTTCTTGCCTGGGCAAGGTTTGGCTTTACCTTCCTCCCATGGCTGGTGTCAGAGGGGAAGACCAGCCCCTTCAACTTCAGCAATGCCCTGCGTGCCAAGCCCCAATCCGGAGCTCTCCATAATTGGGGAAGGTGGCAGTGCTGGGGAGCACAGTCCATTTTTTTTAATTGATGAGAGGAGCTGTAGAGTTGGCGGTAGGGAGTTTTAGCATGCTGCTTGGGCGTGCTGTGGCTGACGGCAGCTGTGAGAAACCCCAGAACTCCTGTGGGGTTTTAACTTGCGGCTTGGGCGTGGGGGTTGCAGTGGTGGCAGCAGTGGCGGTGGTGGATCCACGAAGCCCACTTCAGCCTCGGCTCATCTGAAGAAGCCCCCTCCCAGCTTCCTTCTCTTGTGAAGCAGTTTGCAAAGTCCCCATTTTGAAAGCCGCTTCTCAAAGAGAAGAAAGCAGGGGGGACTTTTTCAGAGGAGACCAAGCCAGAGCAGCGTTGAAGCCCGTTCCAGTCTCGGACGCATCCTGATCGGACCGGTATGGGAGGGTTTCTAGGCTGCGGGTGCTCCCGTATGCAAAGGTGTGGCTGATTTCCGTTACCTTTCTGTCCATACCGGTGCATACTGGGAGCAATCCACATCTGGTGCCAAGTATTTGTAATGTATACCAAAAAAATTACAAAAAAACCTTTAAAAACTTGATTTTCCCTTTAGGAGTTGGGCTAAGATGATATATCAAGCAATATATATTTTCAGGGAAGCGGCAAATACAATAAATAAGTCTAGCTGTTGCTAATATGTTGATTTTGGATTTGTTGTTATATTTTTTCTTAGTGGTTGCCTGCCTCGCCCGCCTGTTTGCTGCTCACTTGCCCAACCCTGCCTGCCTGTTGGCCACTAAATCACTACTAGCTTTCCCCTGGTCATGTCTGATGGCCTGGCACAAGTGGCACCGGTATGCAATGTGTTGCCTGTGACCATCGCCACCATCGGTGCTCTGTTTGCACTGGTCATGTGCCCCATTGCTTGCTTATGCTGCTTGCAGCTGCCTACTGGACCAGGTCTGTTATGCCAGAGGGACAGTGTCCCAGAAGAGCTGCTCGGAAGGCAGCCACCAGCTTCCATCTTTAAGGTACTTCAATGCAGGGGAAAGGGGGGACCATAAAGGGACAGGAGCCACAGGAACTGTCTTCCAAGCACTTCGACTGAAAACTTTGGCTTCTCTCTGCTGCAGCATTCAACATGGCTGCTTTTCTTCTTCTTGGGCTCAGGCACACAGAGGAAACATGAGAAGGAGGCGAGAAGTAGCCAGGTTGAACACTAGAAGACTTGGCCAAACTTTTCTGTGGGTTCTGTGGGTGTGGTTTGGGTGGGTGTGGCTTGGTGGAAAGGTGTTTCCCCACCTTGCTGTCAGGGACGTTGAGTTTGCCATGCCCACTCAGTCACATGAACCCCCCTCACCAAGCCACGACACCAAACCGGTAGGGAAAAAATTTGAAACCACCACTGGTCAGGTAGCTATGGAAATCTAACTCAATGAACAAATGCTGTACAATTTTTAAAAATAATGAAGAATTTAATGTTGCTCTGTCCTATAGTCCGAATTCAAATGATCATTGAAACAGGTTGGATTATATCCACACCCAAAAATATCTTAACAGTTTTTGTATTCAATTAAACTAGAGGCTATTTATGTCGTCCTGTCACCGAAATGGTCATTTTTACACATTTTTCTGTGACTAAGTTTGTGTATGAATGTATATACAGTCATGTAAACAGGATGTATACCTTGCTTCTGTTCCATGGTTTTATGTATGAAAACATAGTAAAAATCTGCTCCTTAGCAGTTCTTAAAAATAAGTAAATACAACCTGAGATGAACAATATGACATTACACCATGTCATGGTTTATTTTATAAAAAGAAACCAAAATGGAGAAGCTGTGTGTAAAACTTAAGATTTGATAGTTTTGGAAGAATTTTCATTCGATTGTGGAAGAATTTGGTCCACTATTTTTACAACATTACTTTACACCATTACATAATTGAAGTTTGTGAGCATTTGTTTATGTACAGTTCATTTGAGGTTTCACTGTAGCATTTCAATCAGGTTGAGGTCTGGAGTTTGACTGGGCCATTGCAACATTCTTTTCCTTTTCAGCAATTCTGTGGTATTCTTGCTGGTGTGCTTACGGTCATTGTCCTGTTGCATGACCCAATCTTGGCCAATCTATAGCTGTCAGACCGCTGGCTTCACATGTGACTCTAGAAGACTTTGATGTTTAGCAGAGTTGATGGTCAACTCAGTGACTGCAAGATGTCTGGGCCCTGTGACTACAAATGAAGCCCAAATCATCCCCGCTCCACCACCATTGTTGATGGTTAGTATAAGATGTTTGTGCTGATATCCATGTTTGTTTTTTGTCAAACGTGCCACTTTGTATTGTGGCCAAACGTCTCCACTTTAGTCTCATTCATCCAAAGGACAGTGTTCCAGAAGTCTTGTGATTTGTTCAACTTTGGAAACCAAAGCTGTGCTGCAACACTGTTTTTAGAGAGAAGAGGCCTCTTCATCACTGTAATCATGGAATCAATGGTCTCCCAGTGAGTTTCTAAATGATCTTGAGTTCACCCAGTTGGCCAATGCTTAAGAGAAATGAAAGGATCAGATTGTCCAACCAATAGAATGATCATTGAAAGAGGTTGGATTATATCCACACCTGAAATTTGTTTGGGTCAACAGGAGAACACCAACATTGTCACAACTAAGAAAAGCTTATGGCTGCCTTAAATGTAGGCTGCTGATGAGGCAAACACAACATCATGGAGAGACAGCAGAAAGAGAGGCTGTTGGGACATAGCCATACCACTTTAGAAAGCACCTTTCCTTGTATCATTCATCTACACAGATCAAAATGGATTCCTCCCCAGAAGACAAATTAAAAACAATATAAAAATTATGCTGAACATTGTTGAATATTATGAAGTGCATAATGAAAAACACGTTGCGTTATTTTTTCTCGATGCCCAAAAGGCATTTGATAATATGAACTTGGAATTTTTGCATCAACAATTGGAACACATGGAATTTGGGGATAAATTTACAAACACGATTAGAGCAATATACACAAATCAAAAAGCCAAAGTAATCTTTAATGGTGAATTAACGCAAAGTATAGCAATCTAGAAAGGTACAAGACAAGGTTATTCCCTATCCCTGCTGCTGTTTATATTAACCTTATAAGTTTTAGCAGGAATGTACATAAAGAGGAACAGATAAAGGGACTAGAAATCAAAAAGCAACAATTAAAGTTACAGGCTTTTGTGGACGATCTAGTGTTTGTGTTAGAGGATCCTATAAAGTCTGGTATGAAACTTATTGAGGAATTGACAGAGTATGGGAAACAGTGGGTTTAAAGATAAATATGACTAAGAATAAAATGTTGGTTAAAAATATGACATCAAAAGCGAAAGAAGAGTTAACGAAGAAATTGGGTATCCAAACTGTCAAAAAAGTCAAATATCTTGGTATACATTTATCTGCGAGGTGTGTGACTATCAAAGAAGATAACTATACTAATTTGATCAATAAAACTAAGAAAGACTTAGAAAGATGGAAAAACTTACAACTGTCACTGATGGGTAGGATCGCTGTCATAAAAATGAATGTATTACCAACATTTCTTTTCCTATTTCAGAATATTCCCATTAAATTAGAAAAAGGTTTTTTTAAGGATTTGAATCAACTGGTTTTGAAATTTATTTGGCAGGGAAGAAAACCAAGAATAAAACTCAAGGCTATGCAAGACACTAAGGAAAAAGGAGGATTTGGCATACCAAATTGGGAACTTTATTATACTGCGGCCACTCTAACATGGCTAAGAGAATGGATAATGTTGAGAAATAAAAGATTACTCAAATTGGAAGGTCATGACCTCCAAGTAAGATGGCATGCCTTCCTTTGGTATGAAAAAGGACGTGCACATAAATATTTCAGTAGACATTATATCAGACAGTTCCAGTTATTAATATGGAACACTACACCAAAATACCCATTTGGCTATCTACGATGGAAGCATACCTACACCCAAATTTAATTAATATGAAAAATATAGTTACATATAAAGAGTTATTGAACAGAGAGGGGGAGATCAAAACTAGATTAGAATTGACATCACAAGTGGTACAAGTAGAATGGTGGTCTTATTTACAGATACAGTCAAGGTTTGCACAGAATAGGAAGAAGGAAGGTATTGCCAAAGATTACACAACATTAGATAAACTTTTGATACAGACAGAAAACAGGCTGATCAAAGTGTTGTATAGATTTTTGTTGGAATACAAGCTGGAGGAAGAACATGTCAAAGAAACTATGGTCACCTGGGTGAAAAATTTTGGTTATAATGTGGAATTGGCTAAGTGGGAAAAACTTTGGATACTGAATCAGAAACTAACAATGGCTATGGCGTATAAAGAAAATCTTTATAAGATGTTCTACAGATCGCATCTCCCCCCAGCATGGCTCTCCAAAATGTTTAAAAATCTGGACCCAAATTGTTGAAAGTGTAAAAAAACACAAGACACTTTTTATCATATGTGGTGGACATGAAATGAGGCAAAAAAAAAATTGGAAAATGATTCAATCATGGTGAGAACAAATGGTGGGAGACCAAATCTTGTTTAAGCCCGATTTTTTTCTCCTAGGTATAATACCAGAGGGGTTTAAGAAAGATACACTTTATTTAATTATACATGTACTAACTGTGGCACACATAACTTATGCACAATATTGGAAAAAAGAAAATACACCATCAGAGCTAGACATAATCAGAAAAGTGTTGGCCAGTGCGGAAGCAGATAGGCTCACTTTTGAACTTAAAAATAAAGGGGAATCAGAATATTTTGAAGTCTGAAACAGATTTTATGACTGGTATAAGACAAGGTGCCAAGACTGGAACAAACTATATATATTGTGATTGGACAGAAGGATAGACAATGTATTAAGTAGGCTAATTGTTAATGGTTGAGACTAGCTGTATATAATGTGAATGTATGGTCATGGTACTGCATTGTTTTAAATGTAAAAATAATAAAAATATATTGAAAAAAAAAGAAAGCACCTTTCAGATGAAGGTAGCAGCCCTGGTTTCAGATGAAGGGTGGCACATTCCAAAAACCCCAAGGTATGAATTATTGCTGATCTACCTTTGCGAAGAAAGTCTCCTTTGCTGAAAACTAGAATCCCAGGTGGCAATAATGTGTAGTTTGCTCTAGAATCCACCTTCATGTTATCAAATGTAGATTTATCCACCATATCATCCACCTCCTTTCAAGTTAGTTCTCTTCCTAGGAAGTTGCATAAAGGGACAGGAGCCACAGGACCTGCCTTCCAAGCACCTCTACTGCAAAGGGAGGCAGAAAACTTTGGCTTCTCTCTGCCGCAGCATGCAACATGGCTGCTTTTCTCCTTCTTGGGCTCAGGCACACAGAGCAAACATGAGAAGGAGGCGAGAAGCAGCCAGGTTGAACACTAGAAGACTTGGCCAAACTTTTCAATGGGTTCTGTGGTTTGGGTGGGTGTGGCTTGGTGGAATGGTGTCGCCCCAACTTGCCGTACTCCCACTCAGTCACATGAAGCCCTCCACCAAGCTCCACCAAGCCACACCCACTGAACCGGTAGAGAAAAAATTGAAACCCAAAACTGCTCAGGTAGCTATGGAAAACTAAATCAATAAACGAATGCTGTACAATGTTTAAAAATAATGAAGAATTTAATGTTACTCTGTCCTATTGTCCCTGCAGAGTTGAGAATTGAAAATTACAAGATTACATAAAGACCATTCTTGGAAGATCATCTCTGATTCAAGCCATTTGAAAGTTTATATCACACATTATTTTCATCCACTGAGCTGGAAATAGGCTCTGAATCCTCCTGAATATCCCAGCAGAACTTGAAGGGCAGCTTTTCCATCCTCTCCTTAAAGACATGGTCAAACCTTTCACTCTGGGCAACAGTCATGAGATTCTTCCAGTCCCCAATAGTGCCTGAGAAACAATGGTTAAAAATGTCAACAGTTTTTGTATTCATTTTATCTGGAGGCTATTTATGTCATCCTGTCACCAAAATGGTCATACTTACGCATTTTTCTGTGACTAAGTTTGTGTTTGAATGTATATACAGTCATGTAAACAGGACTTATACCCTGCTTCTGTTCCATGGTTTTTTGTCTGAGAACATAGTAAAAATCTGCTCCTTAGCAGTTCTTAAAAGTAAGTAAATACAACCTCAGATGAACAACATGACGTTACACCATGTCATGATTTATTTTGAAAAAGGAAACCAAAATGGAGAAGCTGTGCATGTAAAACTTAAGATTCAATAATTTTGGATGAATTTTGGCCCACTATTCTTTACAACATGGCTTCAGTTAAATGAAGTTTCTGAGCATTTGCTTACTTGTTTCACTTGAGGTTTCACCGTAGCATTTCAATCAGATTGAGGACTGCACTTTGACTGGCCATTGTAATACCTTAATTCTTTTCCTTTTCAGCCATTCCGTGGTATATTTGCTGGTGTTCTTAGGGTCATTGTCCTGTTGCATGAACCAATGTTGGCCAATCTTTAGCTGTCAGACCTCTGGCTTCACATGTGACTCTGGAATACTTTGGTATTTAGTGGAGTTGATGGTCAACTCAGTGACTGAAAGGTGTCCAGGCCCCGTGACTACAAATCAAGCCCAAATCATCCCACTCCACCACCATGCTTGATGGTTAGTATAAGATGTTTGTGCTGATATCCAGTGTTTGGTTTTTGCCAAACGTGGCCCTTTGTATTGTGACCAAACATCTCATGAAAGTCTTGTGATTTGTTCAGCTGCAACTTTGGAAACCAAAGCTGTGCTGCAATGCTGTTTTTTGAGAGAGAGGCCTCTTCATCACTGTAATCATGGAATCAATGGTCTCCCAGTGAGGTTCTAAATGATGTTGAGTTCACCCAGTTGGTCCAATGTTTAAGAGAAACGATTGATGGCTTTTTGATCATTGGATAGGTCCCTGCAGATTTAGAGGAGACAGTTCTAAGACTGGAGGACAGTGCATTCATATTTCGGAGAGACTATTTTTTCAGGTTGATAAGTAGATTATCCTTTCCAGGTTGAAAGGATTAGTCAGTGACATCACTGTTTCCAGGGAGATGCCCCGGGAGAGGTGCTCTTTTCAAGTTCCCAACAGGGTGCTAGAGAGAATGACAGGAGCTCACCACACCATCCAGGAGCACTCGAATTTCAAACATGGGCTTGCTAACTTTCAACCCAATGTCCTAACCATGTGACCCACCACAATCCTGGTGAGGTTGATTACCAAAGGTAGAGAGTGAAGAGGTTGTGTCTCCACCATCTTAAAGTGGTCAGTATGAGGTTAAACTGTGCCATTCCTGAAGAATCATTAGATTGTACAACCAACAGAATGATCATTGAAACATGTCAGATTATATCCACACCAGAAATTTGTTAGGGTGAATAGGAGAACACCAACATTGGCACAACTAAGAAAAGCTTACGGCTGCCTCAAATATAGGCTGCTGATGAGGCAAACACAACATCATGGAGAGATAGCAGAAAGAGAGGCTGTTGTGACATAGCCATACCACTTTAGAAAGCACCTTTGAAGTGAAGGTGACAACCCTGGTTTCAGATGAAGCCTGGCACATTCCAAAAGCCCCAGAGTATGAATTATTACTAATCTACCTTTGCGAAGAAAGTTTCCTTTGCTGAAATCTAGAAGTGCAGGAGGCATTAATGTGTAGTTTGCTCTAGAATCCACCTTCATGTTATCAAATGTAGCTTTATACACCACATCATCCACCTCCTTTTCAGTTAGTTCTCTTCCTAGGAAGTTGCATATTTTCAGTACAGAACTTCTCAAATCCTGTAATTTGATAGTGCTTTATATTAGTTCATCTATAACACTGGAGAAAATATATATATATATTGTTCATATCTTTGGGAAATTCTCAAGATAATTTCTTCGTTATACAGTATCTTGCATATTAAACTTTAATTATTTTCCTACAAAAAAAATTACCTTGAGATAAAGTAATTTTTTAAATGAAAACTGTACATAGAAGCAATATGAATGAATTAAAAAAAAGAAATGTTGCTTTGGGACTTCTGGTGAATGTTTTCATGTTTTCTTGGCTGCATCAGAGGGTGGCCAGGTCCCAAGCAAGTTTCAGAAAATGCCTCTCTTAAAAATGCCATTGTGTTGAGTCAATCTCTTCTGAGCCAAATATTATGGAAAATATATTCATATTTATATTCATATTCATATTAATATATATTTACATTTATACCTATAATGCAATGCAATGCAATGCAATGCAATGCAATGCAATGCAATGCAATGCAATGCAATGCAATGCAATGCAATACAATACAATACAATACAATATAATATAATAGGCTAACATTTTTCTGATTGCAGGTAAATTGTGCTAATTGGATTCTCCTTATATATAAACTAAGTCTATCAAAAATTAGATCAGCTTTATTTTGCTGAACTTGTTAAGAGATTCTCTAGAAGTTATCTTGACCCCTTCCAGTCTGGCTTCAGACCTGGTTACAGCACAGAAACCGCTTTGGTCGCATTGACCGATGATCTCTGGAGGGCCAGAGATGGAGGCTATGCGTCCATCCTGGTTCTCCTTGACCTCTCAGCGGCTTTCGATACCATCGACCATGGTATCCTTCTGCGACGACTGCGGGAGGTGGGAGTGGGAGGCACTGTTTTGCAGTGGTTCTCCTCCTACCTCTCGGACAGGTCGCAGTCGGTGTTGGTCGGGGGGCAGAGATCGTCCCTGAGGCCCCTAACATGTGGGGTGCCGCAGGGTTCGGTCTTATCCCCCCTGCTATTTAACATATACATGAAACCGCTGGGCGAGATCATTCGGAGGCACGGGATAAAATACCACCAATATGCGGACGATACGCAGCTGTATCTGTCCGCCCGTGCCAACTCAATGAAGCGGTGGACGTGATGAACCAGGGTCTTGAGGCCGTTAAACACTGGATGAGTGCTAACAAACTGGTACTCAACCCGGACAAGACCGAGTGGCTGTTGTGCTTCCCTCCCAATAATTTGGCTACTGTACCAACACTTAGGCTGGGGGGTCAAATTTTATACCCCTCAGATAGGGTCCGCAACTTAGGAGTCCTCCTGGACCCACAGCTGACTTTTGACCACCAGCTGTCAGCTGTGACCAGGGGGGCATTTACCCAGGTTCGCCTGGTCCGCCAGTTGCGGCCCTACCTAGACCGGGAGGCTCTCACAACAGTCACTCGAGCCCTTGTGATCTCTAGGCTGGAATACTGCAATGGGCTCTACATGGGGTTGCCCTTGAAGTGCATCCGGCGACTACAGTTAGTCCAGAATGCAGCCGCGCGAGTGATAGTGGGCGCAGCGCGGTTCGCCCACGTTACACCTGTCCTCCGCGAGCTGCACTGGCTACCTGTCGGTCTCCGGGTGCGCTTCAGGGTACTGATGACCACCTTTAAAGCACTCCATGGTAGTGGATCTGGGTACTTGAGAGACCGCCTTCTGCCGATTACCTCCCTCCGACCAATTAGATCGCACAGACTGGGCCTCCTCCGAATCCCATCTGCCAGTCAATGCCGACTGGCGACCACACGGAGGAGAGCCTTTTCTGTTGCAGCTCCGACCCTGTGGAACGATCTCCCCGTTGAGATCCGTACCCTCACCACCATCCAGACCTTCCGCGCAGCCCTCAAGACCTGGCTCTCCCAGCAGGCCTGGGGATAGGTTCCCAATTCACCCGCCCGAGTGTTTGATTGTTGAACGAAAGTTGTGTTTTATTACTTTTCTTTGTTCACATTTTGTTTTGTTTTTTGATATTGCACCCCCCTCCCTTGTGATTGTAAGCCGCCCTGAGTCCCCTCAGGGAAAAGGGCGGCCTATAAATTTTAATAAATGAAATGAAATGAAATGAAATAGAAGATCACAGAAATAATCAAGATTGGCTCTGTGTTCACCTCTGCTACTCCCTATTGGAATAGGTTATTTACACATCCCATCATTTCCAAAGCTTTCTGTGCATAATGATTGTTCATATTGCAATACATAACACAATACAAACACACATTACCTTTTTCATTTCTTCATAAGACAGGAAGAGAATATTGAAATCACCCTTATGAGCACACCAGCCTTCTACATGGTCTAGCCATGAACTACAAACCACTGATAGGAGAGAAATGAGTTACATATAAAGATTATTGCTTGAATTTTCCCCACAACTTTATGATCCTGGTGGGTCTAAAGATCAAAGCATGATAGTTTAAGAAGAGGCTACCCTAATATTTACATAGTCTAGTCACGAATTACAAAACACGGACTGTAAACCACTGATAGGTTCATCTCGGTCCTGCAGTGATGCAGCTGACCATCTGTGTCAGAGATAGCAATAACAATAGCACTTAGACTTATGTACCGCTTCATAGTGCTTTTACAGTCCTCTGTAAGCGGTTCACAGAGTCAGCATATTGCCCCCAACAATCTGGGTCCTCATTTAATCCACCTCGAAGGATGGAAGGCTGAGTCAACCTTCAGCCTGGCGAAATTCAATCTGCCAAATTTCTGGCAGTCGGCAGTCTTTTCTCTTACACTTTAGGAGAGTTACAGAGTGCTCCTGGGGGCTGGGGGAGCAAAATTGAGCAAAATATCACCTGGTATTTGCTTATTTCTGCCCTCTCCAGCCCCCAGCAGCACTCTGTATGCCTCCTAATGGTGATACACAGCCACTTTGGTGAAGAGAGCAGATTTTCAGGAGTCAAAAAAATGCTGTATTCAGTGTATTAGATGCACCCAGATTTTCAGGCTCTTTTTTGAGGGAAAAAGGTGTGTCTTATACTTTGAAAATTATGATAGTTTGGATAATCAGTAAAAACACCACCTCTAACTGGCTCTGCCCCCATCTATTCTTTGCTTCCTGAGTCCCAGCTGATCGAGAGGGAATGGGGATTGTTAGGTAAGCTCCCCGTTGGGAGAGCGAGTACGTTCAGAGAAGCGTTGTTAGAGTTGTGTTGGAGAACACACAAACCAGCATTACAGAGACACTATAGTTTAAATAGGTTTTTACTTTCATGGAAATAGAGGTATCAGAGTCCATCAAACAGTCCAAGTCATACACGGATAATACAGTCAGTCATCAATGTCTTTCAGTTAAGGGATAATCCAAATAGCATAGTCTAGTATTATACAATCAGTCCGGTACTCAAAGTTTGCTCACAGTTGCAAAAATTACAATTGCTCATGGCACTTTCTAAATCAACCCAGCATCTAACAAATAGAGAGAGAGAGCTAACAGACATTCTGGCTCCCTCTTATGGCCGATTGAGGAAAACAGCACCCAATCACATTTTATAGAATGCTTTAAAGAAATAGTTACAGCATTGCTACATGATTTATATATTGCCAACTCAACCGTTAGAATTATATTCCTAACAGGGATTTTGCCATAACCTTCCCCTGGAGTGGTGATGGAATGGAGATTTTACAGTATACTTCACCTGCCATGCCTACCACACCATGCCACGCCCACCAAGCCAAGCCCACAGTACTGACAGTTAAATTTTTTTTGAATCCCACGACTGCACACTTCCTACTATTAAATATTTGTGTAGAGTTTGGACAAATTACTGGACGAGTATAGAGAATCATTATTCATTATGTAAGGAGCGAGAGTAGATTGTTTGCTCTTGGTGGGAAACGGATTAAAATATTTTTATAGTCTTTTATCGAAATCAAAAATGGACAAAACCTTGTCACGATCAAATTCTTCTTACCTTTACCAGCCAAAAACTTCTCAAAAAATATATCAAAGTCTTTTGGGGTTTCCATTTTTACTGATATTTTGTGAAAATGGTAGCTAGAAACCAAGACATCCTTTGGATTTCTAAGCACATAAATAATCTGTAAGACAGAGATGATAATACCTAGTCAAAAAAACCAAGAAGAAAAGAAGAAGAAAAGACAGATTGACAGCAAAGCGTACAGAGAGTTCATCAAGTAACTTTCATACATTCATCTAACATGTTCCATTCTATCAGGGGATCTCAAAGCTCATTAGCAAAACCATATTTGAGAGCCTTTCAGCAGTCCACCAGGATTGGGGTCAACCTTGACTTGGAGGAATGATTTTCCATATGGCAGACAACACAGAAGAAAAGGTTTTCCTCATGGATCCTGATGACAAATCTCCCTAGCTGATAGGACCCCCACATGCCTTTCCTTTTGGACTTGATGCAATGCACAGCTGCAACTGGGGAGGGGAGGTTCTTCAAATAACATGTTCTCAACTGAGGAAGGGGTTTAAACATCAAAACCATCACCATGAATTAAATGTAGATACAGAATAAGCAGACTGGTTAGCAATGCAGTTTGATATTTGAAGGATAAAAATAGCATCCCTCAACTTGACATCCTCCAGATATGTTAAGATCGCAACTGGACATGCAACACCAAGTGTTACGATCTACCTGGGTGTGTCACCTTGGGAAAAATAAGTTTAAGGGATTTGATATTCAGTTTGGTTGTTAGCTGTTTCTGCTGGGCATGACCTTCTGATATTAACATTGTTTTGTTTGTGTTTTTCCCCCCTCACACTTCAGAATTTGCTATTCCAACATATTGGAACAATCTAATATTTGTTTCTGTACTCTTGCCTATTTGTTAATAAAACATTCAGATGCAGAGCTAAACGAAAAGAATGCAGGCAGCTCCCCACACTAGCTCACCAGTTAACAAAACATGTCCTACTTTTGCTTTGCTTTTTCCTAATCCTTTGGGTATCAAATAGTAGGGCAGATGGGAACAAATGACACGAGGTGATGGGCGATTAGGTAAATCTACATGGAATATATTATACTCCAGCCATGGTGCTCTGTCAATTAGAGTAATATTTTCAGTTCCATCTCGGTGACCTTCATAAACAATCAAACTGGCAATATTCTGAGTCCATATTGTTCCTACAAATAAGGAATAATTAAAATAGTTTGCCCATTATTATTTGGAGAAAGTTGAACTTATGCAAAGCCAACCTTCCTAATCATGGAGAAGAGCAAATGTTTCAGAGATGCATAAAGACAATTAACTACTAAATATGATAGATGAAGCTGACGGATGGATGGATGAGAAAAGAATAGCTATTAATTTAAACATTTATTTCTATCCTGCCTTTTTAGTTTTAGAAGTAATTCAAGATGGCAAACATACCTAGTACTTCCTCCTCCTCCTATTTTCCTCACAACAGTCCTGTGAGGTAAATTGGCTGAGAGAGAGTGACTAGCCATGGTTATCAATGTAGCCAATGTGGAGTAAAATATAAAGGATGAAAGTAGGGGTTTAGCATCTTATTTCCCCTACATTTCCATCTTCTTATAAAATGTGAAATGTTAAAATCTGTTTATAGAGCAACAGCGTCACAGCAACCAAACACTGAGGAACTGAATAACAACATTGGACACAAGTTTAACTCTTTCTTGGAAGACATCTTTGAACTTACCAGATTTAGGATATGTGATTACGAAGATATCATCATCTCGAATTTCAAAATTGTCCAGTGAATCTAAATTTTCAGGTGAGGACGAACCAGTTACGAAATAGAGTCCTTTGTATTTATACAGGAACTCATTCTCTGGCTCCATTGCTTCAGCTGTTGATGTAATAATAGAGCAATTATCAATACTGCCTACATTTATGGTCAATATTGTATTAATTCAGTTCTTTAAAAATCATGAATCCTGCTAACATAATGGAAAATTATATGTGTTTGTGTGTTATTAGATTAGTTTCCTTAAATAATTCATTAGTTTCATGAACTCAATTTTCATTGATAAACGTTTTCATTGCAAAGAATAAATTTACTGTTCTTCTTGGAATCTAAATATTCTGTGTAGAAGGAAAAGTTTTAATTACAATGTTAAAAACATACAAATTGCAAATCTTTTCTTACCTTACCTTATCTATATAGACTCTGACAGTCACTCATGTCATGTCCTTAAGCCACCTTATTTGTAATGGTTTGTCAATGTTCTTATACTCCAGTAGAGTGCTCAAATATTTAAGAAGGCTGATCTTTAGTCAATCATTGTGTTAGCAGAACTTCTGTATTCCAAAAATGAGCAAGAGGGGACATAGAACACGATTGAATAATAACCTACTTTGGAAATATAAAACGGGTCAAGCTGATGTAGACTTGTATCACTCTTGTCTCACTGTATCCATAAATTTATTGAAGTGTTGCTGTAAAAATCAGTATGTTTTAAAAATACAAAAGCACTTCTGATTTACATGCCAATTATTTGTAATGTATCATTATATGAAGAATTATGGATTTACCAATAGGAGATGCAGCCACACCGATGTTATTGCATTGTTATTTTCATACCTGAATCCCAATTTCCATATTTAAATTTACATAAGAGTTGTTATATTATTGTCCCCCTCCAAAGGGAAGAGTACCTCATTATGGGGAGAACCCCTGCATGAAATATGTTTCAGGCTATGTAAGGAATTATTTTATTGCCTTCCCAAATAAAAACTTTACAAACTTGATTTTCCCATTAAGAGTTGGGCTAAGATAATATATCAAGCAATATATATCTTCAGGAAAGCAGAAAATATAATAAATGGGTCTAGTTGTTGTGAATATGTTTTATAGGATTTGGGGTTTTTTTGTCATCTTTTTTTATTTGCTATGTTGTTTTTGTGGGTCTTTATTTCTTTATAATACCCAGAGTCAGGAACAGAGATGGTATTCAGCTGGTTCTCACAGGTTCATTTGATCCGGTACTGGAAATATGGCCAGAACCAGTAGCGATTGCTGGTGAACCATGCCCCTGAAATGGTCCCCTTGTCGCCACTTGCTCGCCCTGCCCACCCACTTGCCACTTGCTAGCCCCGCCCACCCACCCAAGGCTCACTTGCCACCCCCAACTGCCCGATGCTTGCCTCACCCACCCAAGCCCTATATATATTGCCGTTGCTTCGCCACGAAGCCCAGCTATGCACATTGCCATAGGCTGGGTCAGAGTATACGCCATTCCCCGAGTCCATCCTTGCCTCAGAGTGGCCACCCGTTCGCTGGCTGCTCTCCCTCCGCCTCGCTCACCTACCTTAAATTCTGGTCACCATGGTGGTGGTGGGAGCATGGCAAGGCTTGGCCACCTTTTGTGGGAAGCCTCCAGCTGCTAGTAATTTTTGGCTACTTTCCAAGAAGCTCTGCCATGATGCTGTCCTTCTGGCACACCAGGCCATTCTCCTGGCCAGGTCCGGTGGCTGGCCACAAGCGGCACCAGCAGGCAATGGGGTACACATGAACAGGATGACGGCAACAATCACTGGACAATTCTGGTGACCCTTGGCACTGTCATCGGCCTGTTTGCACTGGTCATGTATATGCACCCTATTTGCCTGCCATTGCCGTTCCTGGCCAGCCGCTGAACCCAGCCAGGAGAACAGTCTGTTGCACCGTATGGAGGGCATCACAGCGGAGATGCTCAGAAGGCAGACGCCAGCCTCAGTTTTTAAGGTAGTTCGATGGGGGGGGGGAGGTGGGAACTAAAAAGGGACAGGCAGTCACAGGAGCTGCCTTTTGAGCAGCTTTGCTGTGAAGGGAGGCAGAAATGTTCTGCTTCTCTCTGCTGCAGCATTCAACATGGCTGATTCTCTCCTCCTTCTTGGGCTCATATACACAGAGCAAACATGAGGAGGCGAGAAGCAGCCAAGTGGAATGCTAGAAGGCTTCTCCTGCCTCCTCCTGTAGAGGGCGCTTTTTAGAGGCTTTTTAAAACAGTTAAGCACTAAGCAGAGTTATCCATGGTGACTCTGGCAGCAACTAGCTCAGCCAGACCTTACCTCTTCCCTTTTTCCTTTTACATTTTTTTCTTTTCATGATGACAGGCAAGAGCAGAGTTGAAATCCTCTCTGAAACAGCTGGAAAAGGTACGTGTGGGTCGGAGGGAGGGGGAGGAATTCAAACTCCATCCTCAAGTGTAGATCCCTCCCCAAGTGTAGTTTGATTGCAGGCAGAGCCATGTTGCCTTTTCAAACACACACACACACACACACACACACACACACACACACACACACACCTGGATAAAACTACATAAGCCCAGAGGGAGGAAGGATGGGGAGGGAGAAGAAAAAGAATGAAGGAAACTTTTTCGCGAAGGAGAAAAACAAATGGTGTCGCTTTAAATCGGAACTGAGAATGCCTGGCTGTGGAATTCTGGGAATTGAAGTCCACAAGTCGAAAAAAATTTGAAACCTACCATTGGGTCAGTGCCTCACCAGCCATAAACCTCACCGCACGTCACTGATTAAATTGCATTTTTGGTGAGAAATTATGTTCTACAGTGGTATTCAGTTTACTATAATGATTTTTGCAAACTGCTCTGCTTATACTGATAAAAATTATTTTTTTTGAACATTAAAGCATACAGTTAATCAAATATTTCCAATCCTACAACTGAAAACACGTTACAAAGGCATTTTCAAAGCAGTTAATGGATGTTTTGCCATTCCTTCTCTTCTCCTTTAATTAAATCTTTCTGCTTTATTTATTTTTCCTTGGGGCTTATTGCAATATTTCAAAATTCTCACAGATCCTTCACAAAGAACCAGTCCTAATTCAACTGGAATACAAAACAATCTTTCTGGTCTGGAATTCCCTGACTCACACACCCTCAGCTCCTCAACACTTTTCAGTGTTTTCCTTTCCTTTCTGTTAGGTACAGAAATCTGCTTCTCTTTCATTGTTCATTTTCAAATTAACCCTCCCCTGATGCCTACATCTAAATTTCATTCAAGTAAGCCCAAAATACAACACTTCTTTCCTAAATTGTCAAAATGGAAAGTGCTCCAAAGGGAATTACTCAGGATGGTGATATTAGCAACTCATAAACATAATTATGAATCATGGGGACTTAACAAACGAATTTGAGACCAACAGTGATGCAAGCAAAAATCAGTCTTGTTAGGAAAGGCTGTCTAATAAAAACATACCCAGGTCTTCTCTTATTATAAAATCAACCTGGACAGCAGCAGAACTTCCTCCCCTTCCTCTTTTGGGGAGATTTACAAACAACTTCCAGCCAGGTTTGCCCTGCAGCCTCACCCACCCCTGCCAGCAGTTCTTGCCTGGGCAAGGTTTGGCTTTACCTTCCTCCCATGGCTGGTGTCAGAGGGGAAGACCAGCCCCTTCAGCTCCAGCAATGCCCTGCGTGCCAAGCCCCAATCCGGAGCTCTCCATAATTGGGGAAGGTGGCAGTGCTGGGGAGCACAGTCCATTTTTTTTAATTGATGAGAGGAGCTGTAGAGTTGGCGGTAGGGAGTTTTAGCATGCTGCTTGGGCGTGCTGTGGCTGACGGCGGCTGTGAGAAACCCCAGAACTCCTGTGGGGTTTTAACTTGCGGCTTGGGCGTGGGGGTTGCGGTGGTGGCAGCAGTGGCGGTGGTGGATCCACGAAGCCCACTTCAGCCTCGGCTCATCTGAAGAAGCCCCCTCCCAGCTTCCTTCTCTTGTGAAGCAGTTTGCAAAGTCCCCATTTTGAAAGCCGCTTCTCAAAGAGAAGAAAGCAGGGGGGACTTTTTCAGAGGAGACCAAGCCAGAGCAGTGTTGAAGCCCGTTCCAGTCTCGGACGCATCCTGATCGGACCGGTATGGGAGGGTTTCTAGGCTGCGGGTGCTCCCGTATGCAAAGGTGTGGCTGATTTCCGTTACCTTTCTGCCCATACCGGTGCATACCGGGAGCAATCCACATCTGGTGCCAAGTATTTGTAATGTATACCAAAAAAATTACAAAAAAACCTTTAAAAACTTGATTTTCCCTTTAGGAGTTGGGCTAAGATGATATATCAAGCAATATATATTTTCAGGGAAGCGGCAAATACAATAAATAAGTCTAGCTGTTGCTAATATGTTGATTTTGGATTTGTTGTTATATTTTTTCTTAGTGGTTGCCTGCCTCGCCCGCCTGTTTGCTGCTCACTTGCCCAACCCTGCCTGCCTGTTGGCCACTAAATCACTACTAGCTTTCCCCTGGTCATGTCTGATGGCCTGGCACAAGTGGCACCGGTATGCAATGTGTTGCCTGTGACCATCGCCACCATCGCTGCTCTGTTTGCACTGGTCATGTGCCCCATTGCTTGCTTATGCTGCTTGCAGCTGCCCACTGGACCAGGTCTGTTATGCCAGAGGGACAGTGTCCCAGAAGAGCTGCTCGGAAGGCAGCCACCAGCTTCCATCTTTAAGGTACTTCAATGCAGGGGAAAGGGGGGACCATAAAGGGACAGGAGCCACAGGAACTGTCTTCCAAGCACCTCGACTGAAAACTTTGGCTTCTCTCTGCTGCAGCATTCAACATGGCTGCTTTTCTTCTTCTTGGGCTCAGGCACACAGAGGAAACATGAGAAGGAGGCGAGAAGTAGCCAGGTTGAACACTAGAAGACTTGGCCAAACTTTTCTGTGGGTTCTGTGGGTGTGGTTTGGGTGGGTGTGGCTTGGTGGAAAGGTGTTTCCCCACCTTGCTGTCAGGGACGTTGAGTTTGCCATGCCCACTCAGTCACACGAACCCCCCTCACCAAGCCACGACACCGAACCGGTAGGGAAAAAATTTGAAACCACCACTGGTCAGGTAGCTATGGAAATCTAATTCAATGAACAAATGCTGTACAATTTTTAAAAATAATGAAGAATTTAATGTTGCTCTGTCCTATAGTCCGAATTCAAATGATCATTGAAACAGGTTGGATTATATCCACACCCAAAAATATCTTAACAGTTTTTGTATTCAATTAAACTAGAGGCTATTTATGTCGTCCTGTCACCGAAATGGTCATTTTTACACATTTTTCTGTGACTAAGTTTGTGTATGAATGTATATACAGTCATGTAAACAGGATGTATACCTTGCTTCTGTTCCATGGTTTTATGTATGAAAACATAGTAAAAATCTGCTCCTTAGCAGTTCTTAAAAATAAGTAAATACAACCTGAGATGAACAATATGACATTACACCATGTCATGGTTTATTTTATAAAAAGAAACCAAAATGGAGCAGCTGTGTGTAAAACTTAAGATTCGATAGTTTTGGAAGAATTTTCATTCGATTTTGGAAGAATTTGGTCCACTATTTTTACAACATTACTTTACACCATTACATAATTGAAGTTTGTGAGCATTTGTTTATGTACAGTTCATTTGAGGTTTCACTGTAGCATTTCAATCAGGTTGAGGTCTGGAGTTTGACTGGGCCATTGCAACATTCTTTTCCTTTTCAGCAATTCTGTGGTATTCTTGCTGGTGTGCTTACGGTCATTGTCCTGTTGCATGACCCAATCTTGGCCAATCTATAGCTGTCAGACCGCTGGCTTCACATGTGACTCTAGAAGACTTTGATGTTTAGCAGAGTTGATGGTCAACTCAGTGACTGCAAGATGTCTGGGCCCTGTGACTACAAATGAAGCCCAAATCATCCCCGCTCCACCACCATTGTTGATGGTTAGTATAAGATGTTTGTGCTGATATCCATGTTTGTTTTTTGTCAAACGTGCCACTTTGTATTGTGGCCAAACGTCTCCACTTTAGTCTCATTCATCCAAAGGACAGTGTTCCAGAAGTCTTGTGATTTGTTCAACTTTGGAAACCAAAGCTGTGCTGCAACACTGTTTTTAGAGAGAAGAGGCCTCTTCATCACTGTAATCATGGAATCAATGGTCTCCCAGTGAGTTTCTAAATGATCTTGAGTTCACCCAGTTGGCCAATGCTTAAGAGAAATGAAAGGATCAGATTGTCCAACCAATAGAATGATCATTGAAAGAGGTTGGATTATATCCACACCTGAAATTTGTTTGGGTCAACAGGAGAACACCAACATTGTCACAACTAAGAAAAGCTTATGGCTGCCTTAAATGTAGGCTGCTGATGAGGCAAACACAACATCATGGAGAGACAGCAGAAAGAGAGGCTGTTGGGACATAGCCATACCACTTTAGAAAGCACCTTTCCTTGTATCATTCATCTACACAGATCAAAATGGATTCCTCCCCAGAAGACAAATTAAAAACAATATAAAAATTTTGCTGAACATTGTTGAATATTATGAAGTGCATAATGAAAAACACGTTGCGTTATTTTTTCTCGATGCCCAAAAGGCATTTGATAATATGAACTTGGAATTTTTGCATCAACAATTGGAACACATGGAATTTGGGGATAAATTTACAAACACGATTAGAGCAATATACACAAATCAAAAAGCCAAAGTAATCTTTAATGGTGAATTAACGCAAAGTATAGCAATCTAGAAAGGTACAAGACAAGGTTATTCCCTATCCCTGCTGCTGTTTATATTAACCTTATAAGTTTTAGCAGGAATGTACATAAAGAGGAACAGATAAAGGGACTAGAAATCAAAAAGCAACAATTAAAGTTACAGGCTTTTGTGGACGATCTAGTGTTTGTGTTAGAGGATCCTATAAAGTCTGGTATGAAACTTATTGAGGAATTGACAGAGTATGGGAAAATAGTGGGTTTAAAGATAAATATGACTAAGAATAAAATGTTGGTTAAAAATATGACATCAAAAGCGAAAGAAGAGGCTTCCTGGGAGGAGCCTTCTGGTGGTGGCAGTAAAAAATCAGCTGCCTCCGAATTCCTGGCTACGTACCTGTTTAGAGGATCTTCCATCTGACGTCTTTTCAGGTTTTCTTATCCTTCAGGCAAGAAGGAAAGAAGAAACTGTTTTGCTGGCAAATGCTCTTCGATTTTTGCAGCTTTTGTGCTTGCAAGGAAAGGGGGGCTAGCCCAAGGCAGAACGGCTGTCCGTGCTGGGAACTTCAAACTGCCTTGTGCAGGACAAAGTAGGTCTCCCCCACTCTGTTCAAAGTTTTGTTTGATTTAATCTTATCACGAGCTGAATCCGTTTGCGTGGACAATAATTGTTTATCAACATTTTAGCTTCTTTTCTTTTTCTCCTCCAAAAAATTATTTACTTAGAGGCTTTTAAAATGGCGCCGAGCAGGCTGTTTTCTCTGGTAATTTTGCTAATCCTCACAAGAATTCAAAACAAAAGAGATTGCTTATCATATGTTTTGGTTTCACAATAGAAGAATTTTACTCCTTCATTAACCTTGCTTATCTGGAAGTTAAATGGTGATGAATCTGCTGAACGGTCTTGTTACAATGTTTACTCACTGAAAGTTTTGCCAAGCCTTAAACTTCAAAATAAAAGCCTCTTTACTTAAAGCTGCATATTCAGGCAATAGAGTTTTATTAACTGCAGGCAGATAAATTTTGAAATGGCCTCAAAACCAAATATTAACTTGAAGTCGTCACCCTCTACTTCCAGGGGCACATCCTCAGTGCCTGGCACAAAGCTGCAGCCTCCGCTTCCTACGCCCCCTGCTGGGGATGTGTTAACGAAAGAATTTTTCCTGAGTAATCTAAGCGAGGCTCTTAATGCACAGACAATTAAAATGGAAGATAAGTTTAGAGATAATAGAGAGGTGGTAAAGCAGGAGAGAAAAGAGGAAATAAAAGAAATGAAAGAAGAAATTAAAAGTGAAATAAAAGGACTTAAACAGGAGCTGTATGAGAAATTTGATGCTAAGGTTGATAAAATTAGAGACGACATGCTGAGTCTTGTAACTGTATTAACAGAACATATTTCTGGAATGGAAGATACTCTAGAGGTTCTTAATGATGCCAATGCTAACTTGACATTGAAAACAGAGGTGGTGGAACAAAAAGTGGAAAATGCTGAAAAAGAAATTATTATGATACAGTACCGACAAATGGAGTTCGCATTAAGAGTAAGGGGGCTGCGTGAGGAGAAACAGGAGAACCTGAAACAGATCCTATCGGAAGCTTTTGACCGCCTGATGGGAAGACCAGGGACCAACCAAGACTGGCAAATTGACAAAGCTTACCGCGTTAACTCCTGGCTGGCAAAGCAGAAGCAGCTTCCTCGAGACATCGTTATATATTTTACTACAAGAGAGCTTAGAAATATGGTACTGCAAGCGTCTTATAACACTAAGCTTCAAATTGGCGGTCAAGACCTGGCTGTTTTGAAAGAGATACCACCTCAAATGTTAAGAGCCAGGAGAGACTACGCTTTTTTGGTTGAAGAACTCAGAAATCGTCAGATACAGTATAGATGGGATGCACCATTTGGCATCATATTTACATTTGATAAGCAAAGATACCGCCTCAACTCTGTATGGAAAGCCCGAGATTTTTATTATAATATATTGAAGGCTGGACACCCTGCACCATCTGGACCTAGAGAAAGACCACAAGAAGGACAGGATAGACAGCAAACTACACAACCACCAGACAAGATGGAGCATCTTTCTTCTCTAGAAGTGCAAGGTGCTATGGAACCAAGACCTAGCCGCATGACTACTAGACGTATGGAGAAACAAGCTAAAAAGCAACAGCATCAACAATCATTGGCCATCGATCAAGGAACTACAATAACAAATCTGGAAGCAGTGGGAGGAGCTAGACCTAAGGTTAAACAGGCCGTGCAGGAAGCTCTAAAAATGCTTCAACCAACCAAAGATGACAACTAAGATTTTAACATGGAATGTCAACGGACTGAATTCTCCACAGAAGAGGAAGAAAATATTTCATTATCTCAAACAGTTTAAGAACGATGTAATTTGTTTGCAAGAAACTCATATCAAGTCAACTGATCAAAAATATTTGATCAACTCAAAACTTGGTCAACATTTTGCAGCTTCTGCTATGGAAAAGAAGAATGGTATAGTTGTATACTTAAGAAAAGATATGAAAGCTGAATTAATAGAAGCAGATCCCTTCGGAAGATATATTGCTTTAGACTTAATCTTAGAAGGGAAAAAGACATTACTTTTGGGAATTTATGCTCCCAATCAACAGCGAGATAGATTCTATAGAAATCTTCATGCTAAATTAGTAAAGTGGGACTATAGTTCCTGTATACTATTGGGTGACTGGAATGGAGTGATAGACACTAAGAGAGATAAGAAGATTTCCCGCCTAAATACTAAGATGCGAGCAAAGTTACCCAAATCTTTCTTTGACATTATGGATGATTTTGAATTGAGAGATATTTGGCGAGAAAGAAATGCAGAGGAATATGACTTCACTTTCTTCTCGGACAGGCATCAATCCCTTTCAAGGATTGATTTTATTCTAACCACTAATGATTTGCTTTCTAGGGTCAAGAAAACAAAGATTGCAGCTAGGGTCCTTTCGGACCATAACCCAGTTTGGATGGAGTTGGGAAGGGTAGTGCAGGCAAGAAGGTCTTGGAGATTGAATGAAAATTTATTTAGATATGAAAAGTATATTAATGATTGTAAAAAATTACTATCTGAATATTTTGTTTTGAATATGAATAAGGGTACATCTATGGAATTTGTATGGGATGCAAGCAAAGCGTATATGAGAGGAGTTTTGATGAATATAAATAAAACACATAGAAATAAGCAAGGGTTAAAACGAACAGAACTGGAAGAGGAAATTAAGAGAAAAGAGCTGGAGTTAACAATGAACCCAGATGATACAAAGGTTAAGGAAGCTATTAACATATTAAAATCTCAATTTGACATGTTGATCTCTGACCAGGTAGCTACTAATTTATTATATGCAAAACACAATACTTTTTGTAATGCAAACAAACCTGGCAGATGGTTAGCTTATCAGATTAGGAAAAAAAGGAAAACTCGAAATATATCTAAACTGATTTACAGAGGGAAGGAGGTGTTTCAACAGGAAGAGATTCAAAAGGCTTTCTGGGAATTTTTTACAGAACTGTATAAAGGGGATAAAATTAATGGTTTAGACATAGACAAATATTTAGACAAAGAGAAAATACCTTCAGTTAGAGAAGAACACAGGCAAAAATTGAATCAACCAATAACCTCGGGGGAAATCCTGCAGGTAATTAAGCAATTAAAGTCAGGGAAAGCACCAGGTACAGATGGCTTGACAGCGGTTTACTATAAAAACTTACAGTTAGAAATGGTAGAACCTCTTAGAGAATTATTTAATATGATTCAAACGGAAGGTAAAGTCCCTCCATCTTGGAAGACAGCGTTTATATCTTTGATACTCAAAGAAGATCAAGATACTACTCAACCCAAAAATTATAGACCTATTTCATTACTGAATGTAGATTATAAAATTTTTACTAAAATATTAGCAAATAGGTTAATGTTGGTCATTCAACAATTGATACATACGGACCAAACAGGTTTTATACAAGGGAGACAGATGAAAAGTAATGTTAAATTAATTATTAATGCATTAGAATATTTGGGAAAGAACAACCAGATCCCTGCTGCGTTTATATTTTTGGATGCTGAGAAGGCCTTTGATCGAGTTAACTGGCAATTTCTGCTGAAGATACTGCAAAAAATGCAGATAGGAGATAATTTTTTACAGTCAATTAAAGCAATATACCAACAGCAAACAGCACAAATCATAGTCAATGGAAGTTTAACAGACTCTTTTCAAATTGGAAAAGGTACAAGACAGGGCTGTCCTTTGTCCCCATTATTGTTTATTATAACTTTGGAAGTATTGTTGAATAAAATACGGGGCTTGGATGGTTTAAAAGGGATCAAGATTAGGCAACAAGAATATAGAGTCCGCGCTTTTGCGGATGATTTGGTCATAATATTGGAACAACCGCAGGAATCCAGTATGGTTTTAATGAATACGATTAATCAATATGGTCAAGTGTCGGGCTTTAAAATAAACTTAGGAAAAACCAAAATATTAGATATAAATATGAATATTAAACAAAAGGAAGAATTAGGAGTGATGCTAGGATGTGAGGTAGTTAAAAAAGTCAAATATCTTGGAGTTAACATTTTAACTTCAAATGGGAAATTATATAAGCATAATTATGAACCACTTTGGCATAGCATACAGACAGAGATGAAAAAAATGGGAGAAATTGCACTTATCTTTGCTGGGTAGGATAGCGGCAGTGAAAATGAACATTTTACCAAAATTTTTATTTCTTTTCCAAATGTTACCTATACTTAAAAAAGATGCGAACCTTTTAGAATGGCAGAAGGGTATCAACAAATTTGTGTGGGCAGGAAAGAAGCCGAGGGTAAAGATGAAAATAATGCAAGATGTACGTGAGAGAGGAGGATTGAAACTACCTAATTTAAAACTATATTATGATGCAGTGGCATTATCTGTAATTAGTGATTGGACTCATTTAACCAATGATAGAATATTGAATATTGAGGGACACGATCTGGTATTTGGTTGGCATGCTTACCTGTTATTCAACAAAAAATTGGATAAGAATTTTAAAAGTCATATTTTAAGAAATGCTTTATTGCGGGTTTGGAAGAAATACCAATATAAATTAAATGACAAGATACCCATGTGGGCAATTCCTAGACACGCAATTGAAAATATGAATACAGCACAAAAACAGGACAGAATTACCTACAGACAGCTTCTTACCTCGGAAAGGGGGGTATTACAATTAAAATCTTTAGAGGTATTAAAAGAGGAGAAGGTAGTTCAAACATGGTTCCAGTATGGGCAATTACAGGCTAGGTGGAAAATAGATCAAAAAATTGGTTTTATCCAAGTTGAGGATAATCTGTTTAAACAAATAAGAGATCAAAGCTTAATGCATATAAAGAGGATATATAATGTATTAATACAGATGGATTCGGAAACAGAATTAGTTAAAGATTGTATGATAAAATGGGCTCAAAATATTGAGGAACCAATAATGTTGGATACATGGGAAAGAATCTGGGTAAGAAATGTGAAATTTACACAAGCTCAAAATCTGAGAGAAAATTTTTACAAGATGTTCTATAGATGGCATTTAGATCCTAAAAAGTTGGGCTTCTATGTATCCGAATGTACAGCCTAAATGTTGGAGGTGTGGTTCTCTCGATGCTACATATTATCATATATGGTGGACCTGCCAAAAGGTTAAGGCATTTTGGATAAAAATATGGTGGGTCATGCAAAATGTTTTTAAAAGAAGGATAAAGTTTATTCCTCAGTTATTTTTACTAGGTATATGTACTGACTTTACAGTGGTAGAGACTAATTTGATTCTGCACCTGATAACTGCAGCAAGACTGTTGGTGGCGCAATATTGGAAGAAGGAAGACTTGCCTACAATCCAAGAATGGACATTGAAAGTAACAAACTTAGCCGAGATGGCTAAAATATCGGCATGTCTCAAAGATCATTCAAATGAGATATATAAACGAGACTGGAAAAAATGGATTGACTATATACAAAATAAATACGGGACTAAGAAATTCCAGTTAGCCTATGTTTAAGATCAGAAATGATTTAAACTGTTAAAAGTCAGTTCAGTAAGAAGAAGCTAAGGTCAATCTAGAATGTCATTAATTTCTTTATTTCTTTTTTCTCAATAGATTTTAGACTGTGTTAGTTAAAAATCCATACCGTGTACGGGTTCTGGGAAGTCGGGGGGGGGAAGGAGGAGGGGGTTGGGGGGTGGAGGGAGGGAGGGGCACACACACACAAAAAATTGTACTTCAATGTCTTAATGATTGACAAATGATGACATATTTGTGGTTTTTTTTAAAGAAAAATAAAAAAGTTCTGTTTAAAAAAAAAGCGAAAGAAGAGTTAACGAAGAAATTGGGTATCCAAACTGTCAAAAAAGTCAAATATCTTGGTATACATTTATCTGCGAGGTGTGTGACTATCAAAGAAGATAACTATACTAATTTGATCAATAAAACTAAGAAAGACTTAGAAAGATGGAAAAACTTACAACTGTCCCTGATGGGTAGGATCGCTGTCATAAAAATGAATGTATTACCAACATTTCTTTTCCTATTTCAGAATATTCCCATTAAATTAGAAAAAGGTTTTTTTAAGGATTTGAATCAACTGGTTTTGAAATTTATTTGGCAGGGAAGAAAACCAAGAATAAAACTCAAGGCTATGCAAGACACTAAGGAAAAAGGAGGATTTGGCATACCAAATTGGGAACTTTATTATACTGCGGCCACTCTAACATGGCTAAGAGAATGGATAATGTTGAGAAATAAAAGATTACTCAAATTGGAAGGTCATGACCTCCAAGTAAGATGGCATGCCTTCCTTTGGTATGAAAAAGGACCTGCACATAAATATTTCAGTAAACATTATATCAGACAGTCCCAGTTATTAATATGGAACACTACACCAAAATACCCATTTGGCTATCTACGATGGAAGCATACCTACACCCAAATTTAATTAATATGAAAAATATAGTTACATATAAAGAGTTATTGAACAGACAGGGGGAGATCAAAACTAGATTAGAATTGACATCACAAGTGGTACAAGTAGAATGGTGGTCTTATTTACAGATACAGTCAAGGTTTGCACAGAATAGGAAGAAGGAAGGTATTGCCAAAGATTACACAACATTAGATAAACTTTTGATACAGACAGAAAACAGGCTGATCAAAGTGTTGTATAGATTTTTGTTGGAATACAAGCTGGAGGAAGAACATGTCAAAGAAACTATGGTCGCCTGGGTGAAAAATTTTGGTTATAATGTGGAATTGGCTAAGTGGGAAAAACTTTGGATACTGAATCAGAAACTAACAATGGCTATGGCGTATAAAGAAAATCTTTATAAGATGTTCTACAGATCGCATCTCCCCCCAGCATGGCTCTCCAAAATGTTTAAAAATCTGGACCCAAATTGTTGAAAGTGTAAAAAAACACAAGACACTTTTTATCATATGTGGTGGACATGAAATGAGGCAAAAAAAAAAATTGGAAAATGATTCAATCATGGTGAGAACAAATGGTGGGAGACCAAATCTTGTTTAAACCCGATTTTTTTCTCCTAGGTATAATACCGGAGGGGTTTAAGAAAGATACACTTTATTTAATTATACATGTACTAACTGTGGCACACATAACTTATGCACAATATTGGAAAAAAGAAAATACACCATCAGAGCTAGACATAATCAGAAAAGTGTTGGCCAGTGCGGAAGCAGATAGGCTCACTTTTGAACTTAAAAATAAAGGGGAATCAGAATATTTTGAAGTCTGAAACAGATTTTATGACTGGTATAAGACAAGGTGCCAAGACTGGAACAAACTATATATATTGTGATTGGACAGAAGGATAGACAATGTATTAAGTAGGCTAATTGTTAATGGTTGAGACTAGCTGTATATAATGTGAATGTATGGTCATGGTACTGCATTGTTTTAAATGTAAAAATAATAAAAATATATTGAAAAAAAAAGAAAGCACCTTTCAGATGAAGGTAGCAGCCCTGGTTTCAGATGAAGGGTGGCACATTCCAAAAACCCCAAAGTATGAATTATTGCTGATCTACCTTTGCAAAGAAAGTCTCCTTTGCTGAAAACTAGAATCCCAGGAGGCAATAATGTGTAGTTTGCTCTAGAATCCACCTTCATGTTATCAAATGTAGATTTATCCACCATATCATCCACCTCCTTTCAAGTTAGTTCTCTTCCTAGGAAGTTGCATAAAGGGACAGGAGCCACAGGACCTGCCTTCCAAGCACCTCTACTGCAAAGGGAGGCAGAAAACTTTGGCTTCTCTCTGCCGCAGCATTCAACATGGCTGCTTTTCTCCTTCTTGGGCTCAGGCACACAGAGCAAACATGAGAAGGAGGCGAGAAGCAGCCAGGTTGAACACTAGAAGACTTGGCCAAACTTTTCAATGGGTTCTGTGGTTTGGGTGGGTGTGGCTTGGTGGAATGGTGTCGCCCCAACTTGCCGTACTCCCACTCAGTCACATGAAGCCCTCCACCAAGCTCCACCAAGCCACACCCACTGAACCGGTAGAGAAAAAATTGAAACCCAAAACTGCTCAGGTAGCTATGGAAATCTAAATCAATAAACGAATGCTGTACAATGTTTAAAAATAATGAAGAATTTAATGTTACTCTGCCCTATGGTCCCTGCAGAGTGGAGAATTGAAAATTACAAGATTACATAAAGACCATTCTTGGAAGATCATCTCTGATTCAAGCCATTTGAAAGTTTATATCACACATTATTTTCATCCACTGAGCTGGAAATAGGCTCTGAATCCTCCTGAATATCCCAGCAGAACTTGAAGGGCAGCTTTTCCATTCTCTCCTTAAAGACACGGTCAAACCTTTCACTCTGGGCAACAGTCAGGTGGTTCTTCCAGTCCCCAATAGTGCCTGGGAAACAATGGTTAAAAATGTCAACAGTTTTTGTATTCATTTTATCTAGAGGCTATTTATGTCATCCTGTCACCAAAATGGTCATTGTTATGCATTTTTCTGTGACTAAGTTTGTGTTTGAATGTATATACAGTCATGTAAACAGGACATATACCCTGCTTTTGTTCCATGGTTTTTTTGTCTGAGAACATAGTAAAAATCTGCTCCTTAGCAGTTCTTAAAAGTAAGTAAATACAACCTCAGATGAACAACATGACATTACACCATGTCATGATTTGTTTTTGAAAAAGAAAACCAAAATGGAGAAGCTGTGTATGTAAAACTTAAGATTCAATAATTTTGGATGAATTTTGGCCCACTATTCTTTACAACATGGCTTCGGTTAACTGAGGTTTCTGAGCATTTGTTTATGTACAGTTCATTTCAGGTTTCACTGTAGCATTTCAATCAGGTTATGGTGTGAACTTTGATTGGGACATTACAATACCTTAATTTTTCCTTTTCAGCCATTCCATGGTATTTTTGCTGGTGTGCTTAGGGTCATTGTCCTGTTGCATGACTCAGTGTTGGCCAATCTTTAGCTGTCAGACTGCTGGCTTCACATGTGACTCTGGAATGCTTTGGTATTTAGGGGAGTTGATGGTCAACTCAGTGACTGCAAGGTGTCCAGGCCCTGTGACTACAAATCAAGCCCAAATCATCCCCCCTTTACCACCATTGTTGATGGTTAGTATAAGATGTTTGTGCTGATATCCATGTTTGGTTTTTGCCAAACGTGGCACTTTTTATTGTGACCAAACATCTCCGCTTTGGTCTCATTCGTCCAAAGGACAATGTTCCAGATGTCTTGTGATTTGTTCAGCTGCAACTTTGGAAACCAAAGCTGTGCTGCAATGCTGTTTTTAGAGAGAGAGAGACCTCTTCATCACTGTAGTCATGGAATCAATGGTCTCCCAGTGAGGTTCTAAATGATCTTGAGTTCACCCAGTTGGTTCAATGCTTAAGAGAAATGATTGATTGATGGCTTTTTGATCATTGGATAGGTCCCTGCAGGTTTAGAGGAGACAGTTCAAAGACTGGAGGACAGTGCATTCATATGTCGGAGAGACTTTTTTCAGGTTGATAAGTAGATTATCCTTTCCAGGTTGAAAGGATTAGTCAGTGACATCACTGTTTCCAGGGAGATGCCCCGGGAGAGGTGCTCCTTTCAAGTTCCCAACAAGGTGCTAGAGTGAATGACAGGAGCTCACCCCACCATGCAGCAGCACTCGGGCTTCAAACATGGGCTTGCTAACATTCAACCCAACGTCCTAACCATGTGACCCACCACACTCCTGGTGGGGGAGATTACCCAAGGTAGAGAGTGAAGAGGTTGTGTCTCCACCATAGTAAAGTGGTCAGAATGAGCTAAAACTATTCCACTCCCAAAGAATCATTAGATTGTGCAACCAACAGAATGATCATTGAAACAGATTGGATTACATCCACACCAGAAAATTGTTTGGGTGAACAGGAGAACACCAACATTGGCACAACTAAGAAAAGCTTAGGGCTGCCTCAAATGTAGGCTGCTGATGAGGGAAACACAACATCATGGAGAGACAGCAGAAAGAGAGACTGTTGGGACATATCCATACCACTTTAGAAAGCACCTTTGAAGTGAAGGTGACAACCCTGGTTTCAGATGAAGCCTGGCACATTCCAAAAGCCCCAGAGTGTGAATTATTAGTAATCTACCTTTGCGAAGAAAGTTTCCTTTGCTGAAATCTAGAATCTCAGGAGGCATTAACGTGTAGTTTGCTCTAGAATCCACTTTCATGTTATCAAATGTCGCTTTATACACCACCTCATCCACCTCCTTTTCAGTTAGTTCTCTTCCTAGGAAGTTGCATATTTTCAGTACAGAACTTCTCAAATCCTGTAATTTGATAGAGCTTTATATTAGTTCATCTATAACAATGGAGAAAAAATTGGAATTTTTTGTTTATATCTTTGGGAAATTCTCAAGATAATTTCTTCGTTATAAAGTATCTTGCATATTAAACTTTAATTATTTTCCTACTGAAAAAATTACCTTGAGATAAAGTAATTTTTAAAATGAAAACTACATAGAAACAATATGAATGAATTAAAAAAAGAAATGCTTCTTTGGGACTTCTGGTGAATGTTTTCATGTTTTCTTGGCTGCATCAGAGGGTGGCCAGTTCCCAAGCAAGTTTAAAAAATGCCTCTCTTACAAATGCCCTTGAGTTGAGTCAATCTCTTAGATATAGATCTATAGTTATAAATATAGATATTCATATTGATATTCATATATATTTACATTTATACTTATAATTATAATGCAATGCAATACAATACAATACAATACAACATAATATAATATAATAGGCTCTGGCTAAGATTTTTCTGATTGCAGGTACATTGTGCTAATTAGATTTTCCTTTTCTATCAAATAAGTCTATCAAAAATTAAATCGGCTTTCTCTTGCTGAACTCGTTTAGCAGTTCTCTAGGAGATCACAAAAATAACCAAGATTGGCTCTGTGTTCACCTCTGCTATTCCCCATTGGAATAAGTTATTATCACATCCCATCATTTCCAAAGTTTTCTGCACTAAATGATTGTTCATATTGCAATACGCAACACAAACACATCTTACCTTTTTCATTTCTTCATAAGACAGGAATAGAATATTGAAATCACCCTTATGAGCAGACCAGCCTTCTATATGGTCTAGCCATGAACTACAAACCACTGATAGGAGAGAAATAAGTTACATATAAAGATTATTGCTTGAATTTCCCCCACAACTTTATGATCCTTGTGGGTCTAAAGATCAAGGCATGATAGCTTAAGAAGAGGCTATGGTAATATTTACACAGTAATTTACATAGAAATTCAAAACATGAACTGTAAAACACTGATAGGTTCATCTCGGTCATGCAATGATCCAGCTGACCATCTGTGTCAGGGATAATAATAACAATAGCACTTAGACTTATGTACCGCTTCATAGTGCTTTTATAGTCCTCTGTAAGCGGTTCAGAGTCAGCATATTGCCCCCAACAATTTAGGTCCTCATTTAATCCATCTTGGAAGGATGGAAGGCTGAGTCAACCTTCAGCCTGGCCAAATTTGATCTGCCAAACTGCTGGCAGTCGGCAGTCTACAGAAGTAACCTGCAGTACTGTATTGTAACCACTGCGCCACCTCAGCTCTTTCTACATTATTCATGCTTGAGTTTCCTCCATTGTGATCCTGGTGGGCCTAAAAATCAAAGCATGAGAGCACAACTGAGGGGCTTCCCTAACATCACTGAATGTGGAGAGGACAGAGAAAAAAATGAGAGTAACTAATGTGATTGTATCCTCCAACTTGTTATGGGGCAAGTTTTGTCAAGATGCTGCTATATTCTTTTGTTTCTTTGATTTTTCTTATTTGGAACTTGGGGGCAATCTGGTCTAATTTTTTTTATACTTCTTCAAATATTCAAAAAACTAACTCTGGTTATCTCTTTTCTATTTCCAACCCTTAAATCGCTTCCTGTATGATATCATTTGAGTATTTGGTTCTTTAACTAACATTCACCTTTTAAAAACTTCAAATATTTAAAGAACTAACTCTGGTTATCTCCTATCTCTTACCCTTTAGCGGCCTTACAGAGTGCTCCTAGGGTCTGGGGGGGGGGGGGCAAAATTGAACAAAAAATTGCCTGGTTTTTGCTTATTTCTGCCCTCCCCAGCCCCCAGCAGCACTCTGTATGCCTCCTAAAGGCGATACATGGCCACTTCAGTGAAGGGGGCGGGTTTTCAGGTGGCAAAAAATGCTGTATTCAGTGTATGAAATTCACCCAGATTTCAGGCTCTTTTTTGAGGGAAAAAGGTTTGTCTTATACTCTGAAAAATATGGTAGTTTGGAGAATCAGTAAATTCCACCTCTAACTGGCTCCCCCGCCATCTATTCTCTGCCTCTTGAGTCCCAGCTGAATGAGAGGGAATGGGGATTTTGCCATAACCTTCCCCTGGAGTGGTGTGGGAATGGGGATTTTACTGTATACTTCACCTGCCATACTAACCACGCCATGCCCCACCCATCAAGCCAAGTCCACAGAACTGGTTGTTAAAAAGAATTGAATCCCACGACTGCACACTTCCTACTATAAAATATTTGGGTAGAGTTTGGACAATTTACTGGACGAGTATAGAGAATCATTATTTCTTAGGTAAGGAGAGAGAATGGATTGTTTGCTCTTGGTAGGAAATGGATTGAAATATATTTATAGTCTTTTATCCAAAGCAAAAATGGACAAAACATTGTCATGATCAAATTCTTCTTACCTTTGCCAGCCAAAAACTTCTCAAAAAATATATTGAAGTTTTTTGGGGTTTCTATTTGGACTGATACTTTGTGAAAATGGTAGCTAGAAACCAAGACATCCTTTGGATTTCTAAATACATAAACAATCTGTAAGAGAGCGATGATAATACTTAGTCAAAAAACCCAAGAAAAAACAAGAAAAAAAGACAGATTGACAGCATAGGTCACAGACAGTTCATCAAGTAACTCTCATACATTCATCTAACAGGCTCCATTCTATCACGGGATCCCAAAGCTCATTAGCAAAACCATGTTTGAGAGCCTCCCAGCAGACCACCAGGACTGGGGCCAACCTTGACTTGGGGGAATGATTTTCCATATGGCAGACAACACAGAAGAAAAGGTTTTCCTCATGGATCCTGCCTGACAAATCTCCCTAGCTGATGGGACCCCCACATGCCTTTACTGTTGGACTTGATGCAATGCATAGCTGCAACAGGTGAGGAGACGTCCTTCAAATAACATGTTCCCAACTGATGAAGGGGTTTAAACATCAAAACCAACACCATGAATTGAATGTAGAAGCAGTAGAAGCAGACTGGTTAGCAATGTACTTTGGTATTTGAAGGATAAAAATCCCTCAACTTGACATCCTCCAGATATGTTAAGATAGCAACTGGACATCCAAGTGTTATGATCTACCTGGGTGTGTCACTTTGGGAAAAATAAGTTTATGGGGTTTGATATTCAATTTGGTTGTTAGTTGTTTCTGCTGGGCATCACCTTGTGATATTAACACTGTTTTGGGTGTGTTTTTCCCCCTCACACTTCAGAATTTGCTATTCCAACATATCGGAACAATGTAATATTTGTTTCTGTACTCTTCCCTATTTGTTAATAAAACATTCAGATGCAGAGCTAAATGAAATGAATGCAGGCAGCTACCCACATTAGCTCACAAGTTAACAAAACATGTCCTACTTTTCCTCTTCTTTTTCGTAATCCTTTGGGTACCAAATAGTAGGGCAGATGGGAACAAATGACACGAGGTGATGGGCGACTAGGTAAATCTACATGGAATACATTATACTCCAGACCTGGTGCTCGGTCAAATAATGTTATATTTTCAGTTCCATCTCGTTGACCTTCATACACAATCATGCTGACAATATTCTGAGTCCATATTGTGCCTGCAAATAAGGAATAATTAAATTAATTCACCTATCATTATTTGGAGAAAGTTGAACATGCAAAGCCAACCTTCCTATCAGGGAGAAGAACAAATGTTTCAGAGATGCATAAGGACAATCAACTCTACTAAAATTGATAGATGAAGCTGACGGATGGATGGATGAGAAGAGAGTAGCTATTAATTTAAACATTTATTTCTATCCTGCCTTTTTTAGTTTTAGAACTAACTCAAGATGGCAAACATACCTAGTACTTCTTCCTCCTCCATTTCCCTCACTTCAGCCTTGTGAGGTAGATTGGGCTGAGAGAGAGTGACTAGCCAAGTTTACCAATGTAGCCAATGTGGAGTAAAATATAAAGGATGAAAGTAGGGGTTTAGCAGCTTATTTTCCCTACATTTCCAGCTTCTTATAAAATGTGAAATGTTAAAATATTTTTATAGAGCAACAGCGTCACAGCAACCAAAACACTGAGGAACTGAATAACAACATTGGACACAAGTTTAACTCTTTCTTGGAAGACATCTTTGAACTTACCAGATTTAGGATATGTGATTACGAATATATCATCATCTCGGATTTCAAAACTGTCCAGGGAATCTAAATTTTCAGGTGAGGATGAACCAGTTAGAAAATAGAGTCCTTTGTATTTATACAGGAACTCATCCTCTGGCTCCATTTCTTCAACTGTTGATGTAATAATAGAGCAATTATCAATACTTCCTACATTTATGGTCAATATTGTATTAATACAATTCTTTAAAAATCATGAATCCTGCTAACATAAAGGAAAATTATATGTGTGTGTGTGTTATTAGATTAGTTTCCTTAATTCATTCATTAGTTCCATGAACTCAATTTTCATTGATAAATGTTTTCATTGCAAAGAGTAAATTTGCTGTTCTTATTGGAATCTAAAAATTCTGTGTAGAAGAGAAAGTTTTAATTACAATGTTAAAAACATACTAATTTCCATTCTTTTCTTACCTTACCTTTTCTATATAGACTCTGACAGTCACTCATGTCATATCCTTAAGCCAGCTTATTTGCAATAGTTTGTCAATGTTCTTATACTCCAGTAGAGTGCGCAAATATTTAAGAAGGCTGATCTTTAGTCAATCATTGTGTCAGCAGAACTTCTGTATTCCAAAATGAGCAAGAGAGGACATCGAACACGATTGAATAATAACCTAATTTGGAAATGTAAAACGGGTCAAGGGGAACTTTCTTAGCTGATGTAGACTTGTATCACTCTTGTCTCACTGTATCCATAAATTTATTGAAGTGTTGCTGTAAAAATCAGTATGTTTTAAAAATACAAAAGCACTTCTGATTTACATGCCAGTATTTGTAATGTATCATTGTATGAAAAATTATGGATTTACCAGTAGATGAAGCCAGAACAATGTTATTACATTGTTATTTTCATAGCTAATTCCCAATCCCAATTTTCATATTTAAATTTACATAAGAGTTGTTAGATTATTTTCCCCCTCCAAAGGGAACAGTACCTCATTATGGGGGAAACTCCTACATTCTCTGTCTAAGAGCTCTGATGAATAGTACAATCATACCAGAAAAATCTTAGCTGAAAAGTCACCTAAATCTGTTTCATGAAAATCCATTGAATGCAGTGAGAATATATAATTAGAATTTCACACCGAATCGACTGTCAGCCGTATGAACAAGAGTTGCATTGCATACTGTGGCTTCTGAGTAGTCACTGAAAAATGTGCTAAAAGGTTTAGAGGTCAGCTCCCAGAGAGCTACTAGAAGTTAACTGAAAGAAAGAATTAAGCGAAAGAAGAAAGGAGAATATTATATATACATAGAAAATGAAAGTTTTGGGAGGCCTAGTCAGGTGCGGGATAGAAAAACTTCAGCAACCGGTTCTCTGTTTGAGTGCTTGGGGAGCATGGTCATGGGGAACATGGCATACTCAGCATCCTACACCAAGGCGGCGGGGGGGGTGTTTTCGCCTTCCATAGGCTTCAGAGGCTTTCCTTGAGCCTCCAAGAGGGTGAAAATGGCCTCCTGTGGGCTCTGGAGACCCTCCAGAGACCAGAAACAGGTCTGTTTCTAGACTTCTGGAACATCTGGGAGGCCTCGTTTTTGCCCTCCCAAAGCCTCTGTGCAGGATTTGCACTGGCATCCAAAACAGGCCGTGTCGAGACCCATGGGAGGGGTGGAGTGGGATGGGCAGGGCCAGCCAATTCTTTCAATTATCGTTTCTGCAAACCAGATGTAAAATTAACATCCAGGTTGTCAAACCCATCCGAATCGGCTGAATCCCACCCCTAGTGGGATTCAGGCCTAGTGTGGTTATTGTGTAATCGGTACCGGGAAATATATGTTTCAGGCTATGCAAGGAAAATTTTTATTGTGCAATGTTGCAATCTTTAATTGAACTACATGACCTTGATTTGTGTGGACACTGATGACAGCTTTTTTTCTGCAAATGCAGCCAAGTTCAATACATTGGGTTAATAATTGTCACATTGTTGTCTTTCCTAATTTTGTGTAACTGCTGATTTATTCAAATAGATGCTGGCAAATTTTTAGATGGCACTTTAAACTTTATCAGTTCAGATACAATGGTTGCACAAACATTCTGACCAACATAATCAATAAGGGATCAGAGGGCCATGATAATTTCTATATTATTGTCAGCTTCAGGGATATTTTCATGGAGAAACTTGATGGGATCTATACTAGAGGTGGTATTCTGCCCTTTCGCCCGGGTTCAGATGAACCGGTAGTGGCAGCAGGAGGCTCTGCCCACCCACCCAGACATCATTAGGGACAGGCAAGTGCGCATGTGCTCCCGGTTCCAAAGTGGTAGTGAAGGGTTTCATGCCTGATCTACATCATTGTGAATGTGGAGGTGATTTGGGTGTCAGCCCTGCAGTGGTTCCTTTAAGAATCTTTGGCCTGCCACACTCTTATTAAGGGGGGGATTTAGCAAAGGGTAGAATGTGTTGTTTTCAAAATAAAAAATTCCTTCCTAGAAGCTCAAGGTCATCTTTTGTCTCCCAAACCTTTACACCTGACCGGAACCAGTTACGCGTAGACGCCAGCGTGGAAGAAGAAGATTGGACCATGTGATGGACTGTGGGTGTGGGGGCAAGATCATGAACTTTTAACTGGGTGGGATTCTGATGTAACTTCCAGAATTGGAATCCCATAGCACTATGCCAACATGCCTGCTTTATTAAATTGGAACTTTAAGCATAGTTTTGGCTTTGACTCTGATTTAATTTTACTTGGTATTTGGAAAGCTGACATCATTCCGACTTTTGCCCAACTGATGGGTGTGGGTCAACGGAGGGGCTTAGCACCCGCAGCAGCAAACCAACAAGCTGCCCCTTCAACCACCAGCGGCCCTTTCTCCCACACCCCCATGGTTCCGTGCAACATTTGATGGGTCCCCAGATAAGATGGCTTATTTCCTGAATCGAGTATGGGCATACGTTAATCAAGTGGGGCCTCAAAACCCATCTGATCGAGAGTTAATCCAAGAGATAGCAGAGGGGGTGAAGGAAAGGGGGCTGCGCAGTGGATAGCGGAGCTCCATTAGGAAGCGGCTCCTGAGCTAGATGATATAAATGGGTTCATCCAAATGATGCGCGCCAGGTTTTGCGATGTGGCCCAAAATGTGGATACTGAAGACCAGATCCATGAATTGCGACAGACCAGTCATCCCATGAAGGAATTAGTTTGGGAATTCCAGAGAATAGCTGGGAGATTACGCTATTGGCCAGACCCTTGGTCTACACATTCAAAAAAGCCTTAGATCCCAAACTGAAAGAAGCTTGTGCCGTAAGGGGGATCCTGGAACGTCTCCAAGATTGGTATACCACTGGACTTCAGTGGCGGGGGGGGCTGAGGGAGCTTGTTGTTCTTAACAGCTCTGCAATCTTGGCTGCGTTAAACTGTCTAAACAGCAATTCATCAGCTGTTTGGCAGTTTGATTACCTCTTTTTCAGGCTTAGAAGAAGAAGGCGAGTTAATTATGCTTGGGCACTGCTGCAACTAACCTTCCCAGACTATAAATCTGGGACGGGGGGGGGGGGCACCCGATAGCATAGTATTCTCTGCGTCAAGAATTTCTTCTGCTTTTATCTGCAGAACAAAGGCATCTGCCCATCCTCAGCACAAAGTTTGATTTATTGCTGATTCCAGAATGGGCAGAACTTTTACTCGTGAACTCCTAATTGTATGTATAAATCCTTAGCTTCATTTTTAAAGAATTCCTTCTGATAATTTATTTGCTAAAGAGACACACAAAATGATGCTGAGCAGCTTTGTAGCAGGGGTCGGGCTTTGAAAATATTTTTATGGAGCTCAAAACATTTAAAGAAAAGGAAGTGATTTATCATCAAACTAAACAGCAATTGCTGTATAATCGGCTTGCATAGACTTACTAATTGGCTGAAGAAGATTAAACTTGGAATGGCTTCTAAGCAAAAGTTTCTTCCACGCTCCCCCAACACATCCAAAAGTGCTCCCGCTACTAAATTACAGTCACTTCTCCCCCCCTACTTCTGCAGGAGAGTCCCTGACCAGAGAAATTTTGCAGAAAGAATTGGTTGAAGCCTTAAAAAAATCATGCAGCTGCAATGGAAGTTAAAATTAAGGAGGAGATATCTGCTACTTATAAAGAACTGTCTGAAGAGCTTGTGACTCGGAACTAGGGGATTAGGGACGATATTTCGGTGGCTTTTAATTGCCTCTCAGGATACGTCTCTGGAATTGAAGGCCGATTAGAAGATCTTAGTGATTCTAATATCAACCTGGCAACGAAAATGGATGTGGTTCAACAAAAAGTTGGAGATGCTGAAAATGAAATTATTATGTTATTATGTATAGACAAATGGAATTTGCTTTAAGAATAAGAGGCCTATGCGAGAATAATCAAGAAAATTTGAAGCAGATTTTCTCAGAAGCCTTTGATCAATTGATGGGAAGGCCAGGTGGGAATTATGAATGGCAAATTGAAAAGGTTTATCATGTTAACTCCTGGCTTGCCAGACAAAAGCAATTACCAAGAGACATTGTGGTGTACTTTGCTACAAGAGACATGAGGAATATGATATTGCAAGAGTCTTACAAAACTAAGCTTCAAATTGGGGGCAGGAGGTGACTGTTTTGAGGGAGATACCACCTAAAATGTTGGGATCAAGGAAAGACTATGTTTTTTTAGTTGAAGAGCTTAAAAATCATCAGTTACAGTTCAGATGGGATGCACCAGGTGGACTAGCACTTATCTATCAGGGGCAAAGATACCCTCTTAATTCAGTATGGAAGGCTCGAGATTTCTACAATAATATATTGAAGACTGGACATCCCCCCCACCTGGACCTAGAGAAAGAGAACAAGAAGGACAGGATAGATAGCAAACACACAAGTATCAACAAGGTTGGATCAACTTCCTCTCTCAGAGGTACAAGGAGCCAAGGAACAAAGACAAACCCGTGTGATTACCAGGTGAATGGACCAAGAATTAAAAAAGCAACAATTACAACAAACACCTGCCACCGGTCAAGAAGCTACAGGTCTTAGTCTAGAAGCAGTGGGAAGAGCCAGGCCAAAGATTAAATTCCAGGATGTCCAGATGGCTCATAAAAAGCTTCAGGGAGCTAAAGATGACAACTAAGTTCCTAATGTGGAATGTTAATGGTTTAAATTCCCCACAGAAAAGGAAGAAAATAAATCACTGTCTTAAACAATTCAAGAATGACATAATTTGCTTGCAAGAAACTCATATTAGATCAACTGATCAAAAATACTTGATTAATACAAGACTTGGACAACACTTTATAGCTTCTGCTCCAGAGAAGAAAAATGATATAGTTATCTACTTAAGGAAGGACATGAGAGCTGAATTAATTGAAGCAGACTCCCGAGGAAGATACATTGCAATAGATCTGGTATTAGAAGGGAAAAGGATACTGCTATTGGGAATATATGCTCCCAATCAACAACAAGACAAATTTTATAAAAAGCTCCATGCTAAGTTAGTACATTGGGATTATAGATCCTGCATATTACTGGGTGACTGGAATGGCGTTATGGATACCAAGAAAGATAAGAAGGCTTTTTGGCAAAATATTCAAATGCAAGCGAAACTACCTAAGTCCTTTTTCGACATGATAGTTGATTTCGAACTGAGAGATATTTGGTGAGAAAGGAATGCAGAAGAATACGACTTTACTTTCTTTTCCAGGATTGACTTCATACTAACAACCAATGATTTGCTTTCTAGGGTAAAGAAGACAAAGATATGTTCCAGAGTTCATCTGGAAATAGTATGGGATGCAAGTAAAGCGTATATGAGAGGAGTTTTGATAAATCTAAATAGATTACATAGACGTAAACAGGGGGAAAAGAGAATCGAACTTGAAGATGAAATTAGGAAGAAAGAGCAGGAGTTAATGTTTAAACCAGGAGATAAAAAGATTAAAGAAGCAATTGCCTTATTAAGAGACCAATTTAATATGCTGATTTCAGACCAGGTAGCTACCAATCTGCTATATGCAAAACATAACACTTTCTGTAATGCAAATAAATCTGGTAGATGGTTAGCATATTTGATTAGGAAAAAACAGAAATCTCGTAATGTATCAAAATTATATTATAAAGGGAAGGAAGTGTATCAACAGGATGAGATTCAAAAGGTCTTTCGTGAATTCTTTATAGGATTGTATACGAGTGATAAAATTCAAGGCCTAGATATAGATAGATATCTGGACAAAGAAAAAATACCCATAGTTAAAGATGAGCAGAGGGAAAGACTGAACCAACCAATAACTTCGGGGGAAATTCTACAGGTAATTAAACAGTTAAAGGCAGGGAAAGCACCGGGTACAGATGGCTTTACAGCGGCTTATTACAAAAATCTACAATTAGAAATGGTAGAACCTCTTAAGGTATTATTTAATAAGATTCAAGTGGAAGGGAAGGTACCCCCATCTTGGAAGACAGCTTTCATATCCCTGATACCTAAAGAGGATTGATATCTTAGTCAACCAAAAATTTTTAGACCTATATCATTACTCAATATAGATTATAAAATCTTTACCAAAATACTAGCAAATAGGTTACTGTTGGTTATCCAGCAATTGATTCATAATGATCAAACAGGTTTTATTCAAGGGAGACAAATGAGAAGTAATGTAAGACTAATTGTTAATATATTAGAATACTTGGGAAAGAATAACCAAATCCCTACTGCGCTTATATTTTTAGATGCTGAGAAAGCCTTTGATCGAGTGAATTGGCAATTCCTGCTGAAAATATTGCAAAAAATGCAAATAGGAGAGCACTTTTTACAATCAATTAAAGCAATATATCAGCAACAAAGAGCTCAAATTATAGTTAATGAAAGTTTAACAGACTCATTTCAAATTGAAAAAGGTACAAGGCAGGGTTGTCCCTTGTCCCCATTATTGTTTATCATAACTTTGGAAGTATTGTTGAATAAAATACGGGGTTCAGAGGATTTACAGGGAATTAAGATTAGGCAGCAAGAATATAGAGTACGTGCTTTTGTGGATGATTTGGTTATAACATTAACCCAACCACAGGAATCTAGTAAGGTTTTAATGAACATGATTAATCAATATGGTCAAGTGTCAGGATTTAAAATAAATTTAGGGAAAACAAAGATAATAGCTACAAATGTGAACACTAAACAAAGGGAAGAACTAGAAGGAATGACAGGATGTGAAATAGTTAAAAAGGTCAAATATTCAGGAGTTTATATCTCAACCTCAAATGGGAAGTTATATAAATATAATTATGAGCCACTATGGCTTAGTATACAGACAGAGATGAAAAAATGGGAGAAATTACAGTTATCTTTGCTGGGAAGAATAGCAGCAGTGAAAATGAATATTCTACCTAAATTTTTATTTCTTTTTCAAATGTTACCAATAGTCAAAAAAGATGCGAGTTTGCTAGAGTGGCAGAAGGGCATTAATAAATTTGTATGGGCAGGGAAGAAGCCGAGAGTAAAACTTAAAATAATGCAAGATGTGCGTGAGAGGGGAGGTTTGAAACTACCTAATTTAAAACTGTATTATGAAGCAGTAGTTTTATCTGTAATTAGTGATTGGACTAATTTAACAGATGATATAATACTTAATATTGAAGGGCATGATTTGGTATATGGTTGGCATGCTTACCTGCTATATAACAAAGTAAATAGAGAAGTAAATATTTGTAACAAAATTAGGCTTGGGGGAGTGTTGGGTTTAAAAGCACTATGACTATACATGAATACTGTTTTGTCTTATTTTTTAAACAAAGAAGGAGGAAGATATGTTATGTATATTGAAATGGAATTATAAATACCATCAATACAAAATGGAGTTTGCTCAGAAGCTGAAATACACCAAGTGAATGAGAGGAAGAGTGGGAAGCAGAGGAGAGAAGGAAGGTAGGAAGAGAAGGATAGGAGAGAGGGCGGGGGGGGGGGAGATGAGGAGAATAAGGAGGAGTGGAAAGGGGAGAGAGGAGAAGGAGAAAGAAAGGGGAAATAGAGTAGAGAAGGATGATGGAGGGAAGAAAGTAGGTAGGGAGGGGGAGGAGAGAGGGAGAAGAAAGTGTTGGATAAGGCACAAATATGGTGTATGAAGAGCAGAAGAGCCAACAATTGTTTTTTGGGAGCTGATGGTAGGATGAATTGATGTAAATATTTAATAATACAACACAATATTGGCTATGTAATAGTATAAATGTGATTATATGTTATGAAACTGGAAAATAAAAGAAACTTTATACCAAAAATAAAAGATTGGTATACCACTGCAATCATACTAGACCATGAAATTAACACCTATCGAAAGCCTGGTACTGGAACCCCTGCCAAAAAGCCTTTGGGCCAACGTACGCAGAGGCAGCGAGCTGAGAGGCCTCTACCAACCCCCCATGGGGCCTTCATAAAGTGCTACAGATGCAGTCAGATGGGGCACAGAGCAACAGAATGCCTGGCCCCAACTCCTGTTCCACAACAGCGCCAACCACCTGCCAGCGTGATAAAGAAAAAAACCCAAAAAGCCACCCGAAAGGAGCCGTTTACTACAGCAGCCAATGGAGGTGGAGAACCCTGCTATTGAAGAAGCCCCTGGGGCCTCGGAGGAGGAGGATGAAAATGCCAAAGATGACCCAATGGTGAGTGCCACTATTCCCTCCTTTACCATAAAATCCCAACTACAAGTGCCCAGAACAGGGGTAGAAGGGGAAGTTGGGGCAATCATAGACACCAGCTGCACCAGATGTTTAATCAGCATATCAATAGTGGAGCAGCTAGGTATATGCACAAGACCCCTAACCCACCCTATTCGGTTCGAGCAAGTTCCAGGATGTATAGAGGTTGCTTACAATATTTGGTGCATTGGAAGGGTATCCTTTGTCTGAAGCTACATGGGTGAAAAGTTGGGATTTAAAAGCAGATGAATTGGTGAAACAATTCCATGAGAAGTTCCCTGATAAGCCAAAGGGTCCCCCTGGGGGAGGAAGGGGTGTTTTTTTTTAAAGTCCCATTTTGAAAGCTGCTTCTCAAAGAGAAGGAAGTTGTGGGAGGCTTCTTTAGAGGAGACGGGGCCAGAGCAGCATTGAAGACCTTTCCAGCCTCGAACACAACCGGACCGTACTGGTATGGAGGAGTGTCCAGTCCAATACCAAAGAATTCCTTTAAAAAAAAAAAACTTGATTTTCGCTTTAGGAGTTGGGCTAAGATGAAATATCAAGCAATATGTATTTTCAGGGAAGTAGTAAATACAATAAATACGTCTAGCTGTTGCTAATATGTTGATTTTAGATTTGTTGTTGTCATATTTTTTCTTAGTGGTTGCTTGCCTCGCCTGCCCGTCTGCTGCTCACTTGCCCCACCATGCCTGCCTGTTCGCCACTCAATCACTGCTAGCTTTTCCCTGGCCATGTCTGATGGCCTGGCACAAGTGGCACCGGTATGCAATGTGTTGCCTGTGACCATCGCCACCATCGCTGCCCTGTTTGCACTGGCCATGTGCCCCATTGCCTGCCAGTGCTGCTCACAGCTGCACACTGGACCCGGTCAGGGGAATGGCCTATTATGCCAGAGGAACATCATTCCAGCGGAGTTGCTCAGAAGGCAGCCACCAGCTTCAGTCTTTAAGGTACTTCAACACAGAGGAAAGGGGGGACCATAATGGGCTTTCCGAGCACCTCCACTTCAAAGGGAGGCAGAAAAATTTTGCTTCATTCTGCTGCACTATTCAACATGGCTGCTTTTCTACTTCTTGGGCTCATGCACACAGAGCAATCAGGAGAAGGAGGCGAGAAGCAGACAGATTGAACACTAGAAGACTTGGGCAAACTTTTCTTTGGGTTCTGTGGGCGTGGTTTGGGTGGGTGTGGCTTGGTGGAGTGGTGTCGCCCTACCTTGCTTTACTCCCACTCAGCCACATGAAGCCGTCCACCAAGCCACACCCACTGAACCGGTAGGGAAAAAATGGAAACCCAACACTGCTCAGGTAGCTATGGAAATCTAAATCAATAAACAAATGCTGCACAATGTTTAAAAATAACACAGAATTTAATGTTACTCTGTCCTATAGTCTCTGCAGAGTTGAGAATTGAAAATTACAATTACATAAAGACCATTCTTGGAAGGTCATCTCTGATTCAAGCCATTTGAAAGTTTATATCAAACATTATTTTCATCCACTGAGCTCGAAATAGGCTCTGGATCCTCCTGAATATCCCAGCAGAACTTGAAGGGCAGCTTTTCCATCCTCTCCTTAAAGACACGGTCAAACCTTTCACTCTGGGCAACAGTCATGAGATTCTTCCAGTCCCCAACAGTGCCTGAGAAACAATGGTTAAAAATGTAAACAGTTTTTGTATTCATTTTATCTGGAGGCTATTTATGTCATCCTGTCACCAAAATGGTCATTCTACGCATTTTTCTGTGACTAAGTTTGTGTTTGAATGTATATACAGTCATGTAAACAGGACATATACCCTGCTTCTGTTCCATGGTTTTTTGTCTGAGAACATAGTAAAAATCTGCTCCTTAGCAGTTCTTAAAAGTAAGTAAATACAACCTCAGATGAACAACATGACGTTACACCATGTCATGATTTATTTTGAAAAAGGAAACCAAAATGGAGAAGCTGTGCATGTAAAACTTAAGATTCAATAATTTTGGAAGAATTTTGGCCCACTATTCTTTACAACATGGCTTCAGTTAATTGAAGTTTCTGAGCATTTGCTTACTTGTTTCACTTGAGGTTTCACCGTAGCATTTCAATCAGATTGAGGACTGCACTTTGACTGGCCATTGCAATACCTTAATTCTTTTCCTTTTCAGCCATTCCGTGGTATATTTGCTGGTGTTCTTAGGGTCGTTGTCCTGTTGCATGAACCAATGTTGGCCAATCTTTAGCTGTCAGACCGCTGGCTTCACATGTGACTCTGGAGTACTTTGGTATTTAGTGGAGTTGATGGTCAACTCAGTGACTGAAAGGTGTCCAGGCCCTGTGACTACAAATCAAGCCCAAATCATCCCACCCCACCACCATGCTTGATGGTTAGTATAAGATGTTTGTGCTGATATCCAGTGTTTGGTTTTTGCCAAACGTGGCCCTTTGTATTGTGACCAAACATCTCGTGAAAGTTTTGTGATTTGTTCAGCTGCAACTTGTGCTGATATCCATTTTTGGTTTTTGCCAAACGTGGCACTTTGTATTATGGCCAAATATCTCCACTTTGGTCTCATTTGTCCAAAGGACAGTGTTTCAGAGGTCTTGTGATTTGCTCAGCTGTAACTTTGGAAACCAAAGCTGTGCTGCCATGCTGTTTTTAGAGAGAGAGGCCTCTTCATCACTGTAATCATGGAATCAATGGTCTCCCAGTGAGGTTCTAAATGATCTTGAGTTCACCCAGTTGGTTCAATGCTTAAGAGAAATGATTGATTGATGGCTTTTTGATCATTGGATAGGTCCCTGCAGGTTTAGAGGAGACAGTTCAAAGACTGGAAGACAGTGCATTCATATGTCAGAGAGACTATTTTTTCAGGTTGATAATTAGAATATCCTTTCCAGGTTGAAAGGATTAGTCAGTGACATCATTATTTCCAGGGAGATGCCGCGGGAGAGGTGGTCCTTTCAAGTTCCCAACAAGGTGCTAGAGAGAATGACAGGTGCTCACCACACCATCCAGGAGCACTTGGATTTCAAACATGGGCTTGCTAACTTTCAACCCAACGTCCTAACCATGTGACCCACCACAATCCTGGTGAGGGAGATTACAAAAGGTAGAGAGTGAAGAGGTTGTGTCTCCACCATCTTAAAGTGGTCAGTATGAGGTTAAACTATGCCATTCCTGAAGAATCATTAGATTGTACAACCAACAGAATGATCATTGAAACAGGTCAGATTATATCCACACCAGAAATTTGTTAGGGTGAACAGGAGAACACCAACATTGGCACAACTAAGAAAAGCTTATGGCTGCCTCAACAGTAGGCTGCTGATGAGGCAAACACAACATCATGGAGAGATAGCAGAAAGAGAGGCTGTTGTGACATAGCCATACCACTTTAGAAAGCACCTTGGAAGTGAAGGTGACAATCCTGTTTTCAGATGAAGCCTGGCACATTCCAAAAGCCCCAGTGTATGAATTATTACTAATCTACCTTTGCGAAGAAAGTTTCCTCTGCTGAAATCTAGAATCCCAGGAGGCATTAATGTGTAGTTTGCTCTAGAATCCACCTTCATGTTATCAAATGTAGCTTTATCCACCACATCATCCACTTGCTTTTCAGTTAGTTCTCTTCCTAGGAAGTTGCATATTTTCAGTACAGAACTTCTCAAATCCTGTAATTTGATAGTGCTTTATATTAGTTCATCTATAACACTGGAGAATATATATATATATATATATATATATATATATATATATATATATATATATATATATATATATATATATATATATATATATATATATATATATATATATATATATGGAAATTCTCAAGATAATTTCTTCGTTATACAGTATCTTGCATATTAAACTTTAATTATTTTCCTAGTAAAAAAATTACCTTGAGATAAAGTAATTTTTTAAATGAAAACTGTACATAGAAGCAATATGAATGAATTAAAAAAAAAGAAATGTTGCTTTGGGACTTCTGGTGAATGTTTTCATGTTTTCTTGGCTGCATCAGAGGGTGGCCAGTTCCCAAGCAAGTTTCAGAAAATGCCTCTCTTAAAAATGCCATTGAGTTGAGTCAATCTCTTCTGAGCCAAATATTATGGAAAATATATTCATTTATATTCATATTCATATTCCTATATATTTACATTTATACCTATAATGCAATGATATGCAATGCAATGCAATGCAATGCAATACAATACAATATAATCTAATAGGCTAACATTTTTCTGATTGCAGGTAAATTGTGCTAATTGGATTCTCCTTATATATAAACTAAGTCTATCAAAAATTAGATCAGCTTTATTTTGCTGAACTTGTTAAGAGGTTCTCTAGAAGATCACAGAAATAATCAAGATTTGCTCTGTGTTCACCTCTGCTACTCCCTATTGGAATAGTTTATTTACACATCCCATCATTTCCAAAGCTTTCTGTGCATAATGATTGTTCATATTGCACTACACAGCACAAACCCATCTTACCTTTTTCATTTCTTCATAAGACAGGAAGAGAATATTGAAATCACCCTTATGAGCATACCAGCCTTCTACATGGTCTAGCCATGAACTACAAACCACTGATAGGAGAGAAATGAGTTACATATAAAGATTAGTGCTTGAATTTCCCCCACAACTTTACAATCCTGGTGGGTCTAAAGATCAAAGTATGATAGTTTAAGAAGAGGCTACCTTAATATTTACACAGTTTCCCATATTTCCCACTTTCCCTGGTGGGAAACGGATTAAAATATTTTTATAGTCTTTTATCCAAATCAAAAATGGACAAAACATTGTCATGATCAAATTCTTCTTACCTTTTCCAGCCAAAAACTTCTCAAAAATTATATCAAAGTCTTTTGGGGTTTCCATTTTTACTGATATTTTGTGAAAATGGTAGCTAGAAACCAAGACATCCTTTGGATTTCTAAGCACATAAATAATCTGTAAGACAGAGATGATAATACCTAGTCAAAAAAACCAAGACAAAAAGAAGAAGAAAAGACAGATTGACAGCAAAGCGTACAGACAGTTCATCAAGTAACTTTCATACATTCATCTAACAGGTTCCATTCTATCAGGGGATCTCAAAGCTCATTAGCAAAACCATATTTGAGAGCCTTTCAGCAGACCACCAGGATTGGGGTCAACCTTGACTTGGAGGAATGATTTTCCATATGGCAGACAACGCAGAAGAAAAGGTTTTCCTTATGGATCCTGCCTGACAAATCTCCCTAGCTGATGGGATCCCGACATGCCTTTCCTGTTGGACTTGATGCAATGCATAGCTGCAACTGGGGAGGGGAGGTTCTTCAAATAACATGTTCTCAACTGAGGAAGGGGTTTAAACATCAAAACCATCACCATGAATTAAATGTAGAAGCAGAAGAAGCAGGCTGGTTAGCAATGCAGTTTGATATTTGAAGGATAAAAATAGCATCCCTCAACTTGACATCCTCCAGATATGTTAAGATCGCAACTGGACATGCAATACCAAGTGTTATGATCTACCTGGGTGTGTCACCTTGGGAAAAATAAGTTTAAGGGGTTTGATATTCAGTTTGGTTGTTAGCTGTTTCTGCTGGCCATGACCTTCTGATATTAACACTGTTTTGTTTGTGTTTTTCCCCCTCACACTTCAGAATTTGCTATTCCAACATATTGGAACAAACTAATATTTGTTTGTGTACTCTTGCCTATTTGTTAATAAAACATTCAGATGCAGAGCTAAACGAAAAGAATGCAGGCAGCTCCCCACGCTAATTCACAAGTTAACAAAACATGTCCTACTTTTGCTCTTCTTTTTCGTAATCCTTTGGGTACCAAATAGTAGGGCAGATGGGAACAAATGACACGAGGTGATGGGCGACTAGATAAATCTACATGGAATATATTATACTCCAGCCATGGTGCTCGGTCAATTAGGGTAATATTTTCAGTTCCATCTCGGTGACCTTCATAAACAATCAAACTGACAATATTCTGAGTCCATATTGTTCCTGCAAATAAGGAATAATTAAATTAATTCACCCATCATTATTTGGAGAAAGTTGAACTTATGCAAAGCCAACCTTCCTATCAGGGAGAAGAACAAATGTTTCAGAGATGCATAAAGAGAATTAACTACTAAATATGATAGATGAAGCTGATTGATGGATGGATGAGAAAAGAATAGCTATTAATTTAAACATTTATTTCTATCCTGCCTTTTTTAGTTTTAGAACTAACTCAAGATGGCAAACATACCTAGTACTTCCTCCTCCTCCTATTTTCCTCACAACAGCCCTGTGAGGTAAATTGGCTGAGAGAGAGTGACTAGCCATGGTTATCAATGTAGCCAATGTGGAGTAAAATATAAAGGATGAAAGTAGGGGTTTAGCAGCTTATTTTCCCTACATTTCCATCTTCTTATAAAATGTGAAATGTTAAAATCTGTTTATAGAGCAACAGCGTCACAGCAACCAAAACACTGAGGAACTGAATAACAACATTGGACACAAGTTTAACTCTTTCTTGGAAGACATCTTTGAACTTACCAGATTTAGGATATGTGATTACGAATATATCATCATCTCGGATTTCAAAATTGTCCAGTGAATCTATACTTTCAGGTGAGGACATGCCAGTTACGAAATAGAGTCCTTTGTATTTATACAGGAACTCATTCTCTGGCTCCATTGCTTCAGCTGTTGATGTAATAATAGAGCAATTATCAATACTGCCTACATTTATGGTCAATATTGTATTAATTCAGTTCTTTAAAAATCATGAATCCTGCTAACATAACGGAAAATTATATGTGTGTGTGTGTTATTAGATTAGTTTCCTTAATTAATTCATTAGTTTCATGAACTCAACTTTCATTGATAAACATTTTCATTGCAAAGAACAAATTTGCTGTTCTTCTTGGAATCTAAAAATTCTGCGTAGAAGGAAAAGTTTTAATTACAATGTTAAAAACATACAAATTGCAAATCTTTTCTTACCTTACCTTATCTATATAGACTCTGACAGTCACTCATGTCATGTCCTTAAGCCACATTATTTGCAATGGTTTGTCAATGTTCTTATACTCCAATAGAGTGCTCAAATATTTAAGAAGGCTGATCTTTAGTCAATCATTGTGTTAGCAGAACTTCTGTATTCCAAAAATGAGCAACAGGGGACATCGAACACGATTGAATAATAATCTACTTTGGAAATGTAAAACCGGTCAAGCTGATGTAGACTTGTATCATTCTTGTCTCACTGTATCCATAAATTTATTGAAGTGTTGCTGTAAAAATCAGTATGTTTTAAAAATACAAAAGCACTTCTGATTTACATGCCAAGTATTTGTAATGTATCATTGTATGACGAATTATGGATTTACCAGTAGATGAAGCCAGAACAATGTTATTGCACTGTTATTTTCATACCTAAATCCCAATCCCAATTTCCATATTTAAATTTACATAAGAGTTGTTATATTATTGTCCCCCTCCAAAGGGAACAGTACCTCATTATGGGGGAAACTCCTACATGCTCTGTCTAAGACCTCTGATGAATAGTACAATCATACCAGAAAAATCTTAGCTGAAAAGTCACCTAAATCTGTTTCATGAAAATACATTGAATGCGGTGAGAATACATAATTAGAATTTCACACCGGATCGACTGTCGGCCGTATGAACAAGAGTTGCATTGCATACTGTGGTTTCTGAGCAATCACTGAAAAATGTGCTAACAGGTTTAGAGCTCATCTCCCATGGAGCTACTGGAAGTTAACTGAAACAAAGAATTTGGTCAAAGAAGAAAGGAGAATATTATATATGCATAGAAAATGAAAGCTGTAAAGTTTTGGAAGGCCTAGTCAAGTGCGGGATAGAAAAACTTTAGCAACTGGTTCGCTGTCTAGGTCCTTGAGGGGCATGGCCATGGGGTGCATGTCCTACTCGGCATCCTGCACCAAGGGGGGGGTTCACCCTCCATAGGCTTCAAAGGGTTTCCTTGAGCCTCCAGGAGGGTGAAAATGGCCTCCTGTGGGCTCTGGAGAGTCTCCAGAGACCAGAAACAGGTCTATTTCTGGACTTCTACAACGTCTGGGAGGCCTGGTTTTTGCCCTCCCAAAGGCTCTGCGCAGGACCTGCACTTACCTGGCATCCAAAACAGGCCATGTCGAAACTCCTGGGAAGGATGGAGTGGGATGGGCAGGGCCAGCCAATTCTTTCTTCTTTTTTAAAAGTTTTTATTTTACACACCTAAACACATCAACAAAAACAAACACATGACTTAAGACAACATAGGAACAAGAAGTTCCATCATAAATCATACAGCAGTTCCATATCGGTTTCTTTGCAGTTAGTGTTTTCCCTTTCTATAATTAGCTATTTATAACCAAATATTGTTTATCTCTAATGTGCTATATATACATACAATTCCAGGTAAACATTCACATGGCTATTCTTTTTCTTTGCCAATCTTACACTATTGTCATTCCATTTAAGAGATTATAGAGTACAGTTTGGGTTGTATTGTTTACCATCCCAAGCATCTATTGTGACATCACCTTATTTTCTCTTTCTTTTCTCTTTCCCTTCCTTCTCTACTTCCTTCCTACCTCCTCTCCTTCCCCTTCTTTCTTCCCTTACCTCTCTCTTACTCTTACCCTCTCTCTTCCCCCTCCTACCCTCTCTCCTTCTCTTTTTTCTCCCTCCCTCCTCTCCTTCTCTTACTCTCCCTTCTACCCACCTTTCCTTATCTCTTTCTTCTTCCCTTACCTCTCCTCCACTCTTCCTCTTCCTTCCCTACTATCTCTCCTTCTCTTTCTCTCCCTTCCATCCTCCTCTCCTTTCCCTTCTTTCTTCCCTCTTTTCACTACTTCCTTCCTCCTCTCCTCTCCTTCCTTCTTCCCTCCCTTTCTTTTTCTATTGTTATAGGTGTCTCTTTCAAATCTCAATTTATGTTTTCTTGGAGATGGTATTTCCACAATCCCATATAATTTCATATCATTTCTTTTTTCTCTCTCTTTCATTCTATAGTCTATATGCCAGCATTCAGTCCATTCAAATTTATCGAGATAATTGTTGTTTCTTGATCATCTTTAACTAGAGTTGGGTTTGTTTGCTTCAGGTTTGTATCTGACTTTTCCCTCTCGTGCGTTCCTTCTCTGCTCTCTCTCTTTCATGCCTCTGTTCTTCTCTCCTGTTTCTTTCGTTATGTTTTGCAGTTTCTTCCTCTTGACTTCCACTTTCCAGTTCCTTCTTGCTTCCTTTTTCTATTTCTCTCTTGCGGAATACTTCATAGAATTTCTGTGCATCCTCTGTGTTTTCTATCTTATATCTTTTTCCTTGCCAAGATAATAGAACCCCTTCTGGTACCAACCATCTGTACATTATTCCGTTTTTATATGACTGGTTTGTTAAGAATTGGTACTGCCTACGTTGTTCCCGAATTTTTTGTGGAATCTGTTTGAGCGTGATCAACTCTTTTTCCTGTAGGGTAATTGTCTCTTCTCTAGTGGTGACATCACCATGCTTAGAGTGGAGGGAAGGAAGCTCTCCTAACCTCTAACTCTAACTCCTTTGTTTGGGCTCTTTTTTGAGCACTGTTGATCCTGAAGGGGTCAACAGATTAAAGGGGATACTCTGTAGACGCTGGGGTGATAAGGCAAATTCCTCCCAGGGATAGGAGAACAAGGAGATGGACAAGGAGATATCCTGCCTTTTGGTTAGGGCTGAAGCAAATGGCGGCTGCATAAGAAGGGAGCAAATAGACAGACAGTGAAATCGGAATACTTGTTACTATTGCTGACAACCCAAAGAGGAAAGCAATACGGAACTGGCAGAGAGGGTGAGCTGGAAAGAAGAAAGATCCGGAAGAAAAGCTGTTTTTGCAGCTCAATTTTGCCAAAAAGAACTAGAGCAGAGATGCTGAGATGCTGGGACGAAAGGGAGAGCCGGAAGAGTTTAAAGGAATCAGCCACAGTGAGAATGAAATTCCGACATGGACAAACAGGAGTGGAGTGGAAGATAATATTTGCCGAAAAGATTTGGAAAACTCAAAGAAGAGATTGTTTAACAGCTGGGTTGGTACACTGCCCCCTTTTTTTTCCTGCTCACTTTCTCTTCTGTTGCTTGTTGAATTTATAAGTATTTGATACTTATTTGCCTTGGAGTTTGGAACAGTGCCAGAGATAACAGATAGTGAACTGTATTGGAAAGAGAATTTTGCTCTACAGATAATAACAGTGAGACTGAGGAAAGGATGACACCTAGTGGATTGTAAATCCGAACCCTGAAACCTGGCATAAGGAAATCTTTGATATACACAGAGAGACTAATTACTAGGATTGAATGCTTGCATAATTGACAAAATTGAGAGACATTTATGGGTATAAGATAATAGTGTAATTTATAAATCTATGATATATATTAAGTAAAGACCAAAAACCAAATAATCAGATAGGATAGAATACTACATAGGAATGTTCAGGGATTGAAATGTGATATTAAGGACAGTTAATTATTGTTGAATATTGAAATATACAATTATTTATATCATAGATATTACTGACAAGGTAGAAGTAAAAGTTAACCTTATATGCAATTGTGGGCAAGGATAAACAGCGGGATAAAAAATGGCAACTTCAGCAAAATTAATGAAAAAAACTACACCCAATGTGATCTCTGCAACACCCCTCTCCTCAAATCAAATCAAAGATCAATTGTGAACTATCATTAATTCGCCTGGAAAATGAAGGAGCTGCATTCTACCTAAGATTCCAAAACATACCGGAAGAGAAGGAGGAGGACGTGAAAGAAAAAGTAATTAAAATTCTCACTGAATCTCTTAAAGTGAGAGGAGACATTGATGAGGCTTATAGGGTGCATACTAATTATGCCAGAAGACATGGACTCCCGAGGGAAGTGCATGTAAGATTTGCTAAAAAAACAACAACGAGAGATGAAGTGTACAAAAAAACCAGAGAAGAGACAATTACTCTACAGGGAAAAGAGTTGATCACACTCAAACAGGTTCCACAAAGAATTCGGGAACAACGTAGGCAGTACCAATTCTTAACAAACCAGTTAAATGAAAACAGAATAAGGTACAGATGGTTGATAGTAGAAGGGGTTCTAGTATCTTGGCAAGGAAAAACATATAAAATAGAAAATACAGAGGATGCACAGAAATTCTATGAAGAATTCCGCAAGAGAGAAATAGAAAAAGGAAGCAAGGAGGAACTGGAAAGAGAAGGTCAAGAGGAAGAAACATCAGAACATAACGAAAGAAACAGGAGAGAAGAACAGAGGCATGAAAGAGAGAGAGCAGAGAAGGAACGCACGAGAGGGAAAAGTCAGACACAAATCAGAAGCAAACCCCCCCCCCCCAACCCTAGTTAAAGATGATCAAGAAACAACAATTATCTCGATAAATTTGAATGGACTGAATGCTGGCATATAGACTGAATGAAAGGGGCAAAAAAAAAGAAATGATATGAAATTATATGGGATTGTGGAAATACCATCCCCAAGAAAACATAAATTGAGATTTGAAAGAGACACCTATAACAATAGAAAAATAAAGGGAGGGAAGAAGGAAGGAGAGGAGAGGAGGAAGGAAGTAGTGAAAAGAGGGAAGAAAGAAGGGAAAGGAGAGGAGGATGGAAGGGAGAGAAAGAGAAGGAGAGATAGTAGGGAAGGAAGAGGAAGAGTGGAGGAGAGGTAAGGGAAGAAGAAAGAGATAAGGGTAGAAGGGAGAGTAAGAGAAGGAGAGGAGGGAAGAAGGGAGAAAAAGAGAAGGAGTGAGAATAGGAGGGGGAAGAGGGAGGATAAGAGTAGAAGAGAGGTAAGGGAAGGAAGAAGGGGAAGGAGAGGAGGTAGGAGGGAAGTAGAGAAGGAAGGGAGAGAGAAAAGAAAAGAAAGAGAAAATAAGGTGGTGTCATAATAGATGCTTGGGATGGTAAACAATACAACCCAAACTGTACTCTATAATCTCTTAAATGGAATAACAATAGTATAAGATTGGCAAACAAAAAGAATAACAATGTGAATGTTTACCTGGAATTGCATGTATATATAGCACATTAGAGATAAACAATATTTGGTTATAAATAGCTAACTATAGAAAGGGAAAACACTAACTGCAAAGAAACCCATATGGAACTGCTGTATGATATATGATGGAACTTCTTGTTCCTATGTTGTCTTAAGTCATGTGTTTGTTCTTGTCGATGTGTTTATGTGTGTAAAATAAAAACTTTAAAAAAAGAGTACTTTTACTGGTTATGAGTAGATAGCAGCTAAGCAAAGCAAGATCTGAGGCAAAAACGTGCATAATCATAGATATCAATATATGACCCAACTCCCTCCCCCTGGTAACCCCATTCCATAGTCCAATCCGCACAACCCTCAGGTGTCATGTGGGTTCCACCTTCAAAAAGCATCATCAAGTGGGTATACCGGACAGTTGGCCTTGGTGGGCACATTCTCTATCTCTAGCATGTGCAGTAGATGATGAGAACAAAACTCCCTTTTAACAATCACTCCTGTACTTAAGACTTCCCCTCCCAAATACCATGCCTCCCCCTCCCCATTTCAATAATAGCCGAAAGCAAGTAGCGAAGCAGAGGCGGACAGTGTGTTACAATTATTTTTAGTATCTATTCTGTGGGTGTGGCCTATTTTGTATGAGTGACTTGGCAGTCATGTGACCGGGTGAGAGTGGCTTGGCAGTCATGTGACTTGTGGGCATGACTAGGTGGGTGTGGCCATGTGATTGGGTGGGCATTGCCAACTCGATGTCACTCACATGGAGGAGCACCTTGCCTGGCTTCTCATTGCCCCTCCCCTCCCAGCTAGTCCTCGCCTCATTTTGCATGTTATGGTGGGGGAGGAAGCATTTTCAAAGTCATCTCCCCCTTGATACTAGCCAATAAGATGAGATTTTGCTGTCAGAAGACCGCCTGATGTACATTTCCAAATATTGTTTATCATTATTTTCTTGGTAACATTGAGTGGAGAGGTTTAAAAGAATAACAGAGTTGGAAGTGACCATGGAGGTTTTCTAGTCCAACCCCTGCTGAAGCATGAGATGAGACCCTATACTATTATGGACACATTTCTTCTTAAAACCTCCAGTGCTGATATACCCACAATTTCTGAAGGCATCCTATTTATCTAATTGTTCTGTCAAGAACTTTCTCATTTCTAGGTTGGATCTGTTTGATAGGTTTACATCTCACAGATCCGTTTCACAGTTACTTCCAGTTGAGCCAGGCACCACCTATTCTATACATTTTTTCTTGCCTGTGTAAAATTTTACTTTACTCTCAATTCAATTGCATTTTGGTGAGAAATTATGTTCTACAGTGGTATTCAGTTTACTACAATGATTTTTGCAAACTGCATTATAGCTTGAAGAATACACCTCTGCTTATACTGATAAAAATATTCTTTTTTAACATTAAAACTTACAGTCAATCAAACATTTCCAATCCTAATATTGAAAACACATTAGAAAGGCATTTTCAAACCAGTTTGTGGATGTTTTGCCATTCTTACTCTTCTTCTTTAATTAAATCTTTCTGCTTTATTTATTTTTCTCCTCCCCCTCAATTTTTTCCTGCACTGCGGCTGCTAAGTTAGATTCAGCATTCGCAATACAGGGAGTCCTCCCTTCTCCCTCAGGGGGTGTAGCAGATCGGATGCGCAGCCACCCTTTCTTCCAATTGATGTGTGGATTCCATTTATGTAACCAGGGTAAGCTAAGGTGACCAGATTTTCAGATTGGAAAAGAGGGACGCCCTTGACCGGGGGGGGGGGGAGGGGCTTGATTAAAAAAAATTTTTTTTTGTCAAAAGGTCACCCCAGGACACTGAAACCAGCATAAATACGAATCTGTTGCCAAACAAAATTTTGATCACGTGACCATGAGGATGCTGCAACAGTCGCTAAGTGTGAAAAACGAACGGACTCCTCACGGCCGCTCCCATGCTCTCGGAGGCAGCGATCCCATTCACAAAGAGGCAGGAGTAGAGGTGGGTGCGCTGGCAGCTGCCCCGCAGACAACTTCCACACGCTTCACCGGCTTCTGCCGAGCGGCAGGAGCCCCGGAAGCGCGTGGAAGTTGTCTGCGGGCAGCTGCCGCTGCGTCCACGCTCTCAGAGGCGGCGATCCCATTCATGAAGAGGCAGGAGGAGAGGTGGGGGCGCTGCACGAACGGACTCCTCGCGGCCGCTCCCACGCTCTCGGAGGCAGCGATCCCATTCATGAAGAGGCAGGAGGAGAGGTGGGTGCGCTGGCAGCTGCCCCGCAGACAACTTCCACATGCTTCACCGGCTTCTGCCGAGTGGCAGGAGCCCCGGAAGCGCGTGGAAGTTCTCCGCGGGCAGCTGCCGCTGCGCCCACGCTCTTGGAGGCGGCGATCCCATTCACGAAGAGGCAGGAGGAGAGGTGGGGGCGCTGCACGAACGGACTCCTCGCGGCCGCTCCCACGCTCTCGGAGGCGGCGATCCCATTCACAAAGAGGCAGGAGGAGAGGTGGGTGCGCTGGCAGCTGCCCCGCAGACAACTTCCACGCGCTTCAGGGGCTTCTGCCAAGCGGCGGGAGCCCCGGAAGCGCGTGGAACTTCTTTGCCGTGGGCGGCTGCAGCTGCCCCCAACCTCTCCTCCTGCCGCGGCGAGCGGAAAATTCGATTAGAATTAGATTATTCACCAGTCAGCGCAGCTGCAACTCTTTCATCTTTTGTCGAAAGGAAATGGAGACTCGCGCAAGCGTGCTGAAAATTTCCCATCCCAGCCAGCTCACTGATTGGCTGGAGTCCAGCCCAATCCAATCAGTGAGCGGCAGGCTGGGCTGGCTTAAATTTGTAGGTAGTAGGTAAAAGGCTAAAAGCACGCTTTTTTTGGCGCTCGCAGCTCCCGCCCATCAGCTGCTAGCTTGCTGGGCTGGCTCATCATTCTGTTCTCTATCCTACCAGATGAGCCAGCCCAGCAAGCTAGCAGCTGATGGGCGGGAGCTGCGAGCGCCAAAAAAAGCGTGCCTTTTAAAAAGGCGGGTGGGACGCGGGAAAATGCATTGGAAAGCGGGTGTGTCCCGCCAAAAGCGGGACGTCTGGTCACCTTAGGGTAAGCCCAGTATGAAAGGCCGGTCCATTCCTGGTGCAACAATAAAACTTATTGTCTCCTGGTGATTTCCCATCAACATGTCTATTGGTTCAGTCACAAAATGGGCATGGCTCCCCCAGCTATAGAACCGTCTAACTGGCAAAAAGCAATGGGGACTGTTATACCAGAGGGACAGTGTCCCAGCGGAGCTGCTCAGAAGGAAGCCACCAGATTCAGTTTTTAAGGTACTTCAACACAGAGGAAAGGGCCTTCCGAGCACCTCTGCTGCAAAGAGAGGCAGAAAACTTTGGCTTCTCTCTGCTGCAGCATTCAACATGGCTGCTTTTCTCCTTCTTGGGCTCAGGCACACAGAGCAAACATGAGAAGGAGGCGAGAAGAAGCCAGGTTGAATACTAGAAGACTTGGCCAAACTTTTCTGTGGGTTCTGTGGGCATGGTTTGGGTGGGTGTGGCTTGGTGGAATGGTGTCACCCCAACTTGCCCACTCAGTCACATGAAACCCTCCACCAAGCCACACCCACTGAACTGGTAGGGAAAAAATGAAACCCAACACTGCTCAGGTAGCTATAGAAATCTAAATCAATAAACAAATGCTGTACAATGTTTAAAAATAATGAAGAATTTAATGTTGCTCTGTCCTATAGTCCCAACAGAGTTGAGAATTGAAAATTACAAGATTACATAAAGACCATTCTTGGAAGGTCATCTATGATTCAAGCCATTTGAAAGTTTATATCACACATTATTTTCAATCACTGAGCTGGAAATAGGCTCTGGATCCTCCTGAATATCCCAGCAGAACTTGAAGGGCAGCTTTTCCATCCTCTCCTTAAAGACACGGTCAAACCTTTCACTCTGGGCAACAGTCATGTGGTTCTTCCAGTCCCCAACAGTGTCTGGGAAACAATGGTTAAAAATATCTTAACAGTTTTCGTATTCATTTTATCTATAGGCTATTTATGTCATCCTGTCACCAAAATGGTCATTCTTATGCATTTTTCTGTGACTAAGTTTGTGTTTGAATGTATATACAGTCATGTAAACAGGACATATACCCTGCTTCTGTTCCATGGTTTTGTTGTCTGAGAACATCGTAAAAATCTGCCCCTTAGCAGTTCTTAAAAGTAAGTAAATACAACCTCAGATGAACAACATGACATTACACCATGTCATGATTTGTTTTTGAAAAAGGAAACCAAAATGGAGAATCTGTGTATGTAAAACTTAAGATTCAATAATTTTGGATGAATTTTGGCCCACTATTCTTTACAACATGGCTTCGGTTAACTGAGGTTTCTGAGCATTTGTTTACTTGTTTCACGAGGTTTCCCTGTAGCATTTCAATCAGGTTGAGGATAGGACTTTGACTGGGCCATTGCAATACCTTAATTCTTTTCCCTTTCAGCCATTCCGTGGTATTTTTGCTGGTGCGCTTAGGGTCATTGTCCTGTTGCACGACCCAATGTTGGCCAATCTTTAGTTGTCAGACCGCTGGCTTCACATGTGACTCTTGAATACTTTGGTATTTAATGTAGTTGATGGACAATTCAGTGACTGCAAGGTGTCCAGGCCCTGTGACACAAATCAAGCCCAAATCATCCCCCCTCCATCACCATGCTTGATGGTTAGTATAAGATGTTTGTGCTCATATCCATGTTTGGTTTTTGTCAAGCGTGGCACTTTGTATTGTGGCCAAACATCTCCCCCTTGGTCTCATTCGTCCAAAGGACAGTGTTCCAGAAGTCTTGTGATTTGTTCAGCTGCAACTTTGGAAACCAAAGCTGTGCTGCCATGGTGTTTTTAGAGGCCTTTTCATTACTTTAGTCATAGAATTAATGATCTCCCAGTGAGGTTCTAAATGATCTTGAGTCCACCCAGTTGGTTCAATGCTTAAGAGATTATCCTTTCCAGGTTGAAAGGATTAGTCAGTGACATCACTGTTTCCAGGGAGATGCCCCGGGAGAGGTGCTCCTTTCAAGTTCTCAACAAGGTGCTAGAGTGAGTGACAGGAGCTCACTCCACCATGCAGCAGCACTTGGATTTCAAACATGGGCTTGCTAACTTTCAACCCAACGTCCTAACCATGTGACTCACCACACACCTGGTGTGGGAGATTACCCAAGGTAGAGAGTGAAGAGGTTGTGTCTCCACCGTTCTAAAGTGGTCAGTATGAGGTAAAACAATTCAATTCCTGAAGAATCATTACATTGTGCAAGCAACAGAATGATCATTGAAATAGATTGGATTATATCCACACCAGAAATTTGTTAGGGTGAACAGGAGAACACCAACATTGGCACAACTAAGAAAAGCTTACGGCTGCCTCAAATGTAGGCTGCTGATGAGGCAAACACAACATCATGGAGAGACAGCAGAAAGAGAGGCTGTTGGGACATATCCATACCACTTTAGAAAGCACCTTTGAAGTGAAGGTGACAACCCTGGTTTCAGATGAAGCCTGGCACATTCCAAAAGCCCCAGAGTATGAATTATTACTAATCTACCTTTGCGAAGAAAGTTTCCTTTGCTGAAAACTAGAATCCCAGGAGGCAATAACGTGTAGTTTGCTCTAGAATCCACCTTCATGTTATCAAATGTTGCTTTATACACCACCTCATCCACCTCCTTTTCAGTTAGTTCTCTTCCTAGGAAGTTGCATATTTTCAGTACAGAACTTCTCAAATCCTGTAATTTGATAGAGCTTTATATTAGTTCATCTATAACAATGGAGAAAAAATTGGAATTTTTTGTTTATATCTTTGGGAAATTCTCAAGATAATTTCTTCGTTATACAGTATCTTGCATATTAAACTTTAATTATTTTCCTACTGAAAAAATTACCTTGAGATAAAGTAATTTTTAAAATGAAAACTACATGGAAACAAAATCAATGAATTAAAAAAAGAAATGCTTCTTTGGGACTTCTGTTGAATGTTTTCATGTTTTCTTGGCTGCATCAGAGGGTGGCCAGTTCCCAAGCAAGTTTTAAAACTGCCTCTCTTACAAATGCCCTTGAGTTGAGTCAATCTCTTCTGATACAAATATTGATGTTCATATTGATATCATATATATTTACATTTATACTTATAATTATAATGCAATGCAATGCAATACAATACAACATAATATAATATAATAGGCTCTGGCTATGATTTTTCTGATTGCAGGTACATTGTGCTAATTAGATTTTCCTTTTCCCTATTAAATAAGTCTATCAAAAATTAGATCGGCTTTCTTTTGCTGAACTCGTTTAGCAGTTCTCTAGGAGATCACAGAAATAACCAAGATTGGCTCTGTGTTCACCTCTGCTATTCCCCATTGGAATAAGTTATTTACACATCCCATCATTTCCAAAGCTTTCTGTGCTAAATGATTGTTCATATTGCACTACAGAACACAAACACATCTTACCTTTTTCATTTCTTCATAAGACAGGAAGAGAATATTGAAATCACCCTTATGAGCACACCAGCCTTCTACATGGTCTAGCCATGAACTACAAACCACTGATAGGAGAGAAATGAGTTACATATAAAGATTATTGCTTGAATTTTCCCCACAACTTTATGATCCTGGTGGGTCTAAAGATCAAAGCATGATAGTTTAAGAAGAGGCTCCCCTAATATTTACATAGTCTAGTCACGAAATACAAAACACGGACTGTAAAACACTGATAGCTTCATCTCGGTCATGCAGTGATGCAGCTGACCATCTGTGTCAGGGATAGTAATAACAATAGCACTTAGACTTATGTACTGCTTCGTAGTGCTTTTACAGTCCTCTGTAAATGGCTCACAGAGTCAGCATATTGCCCCCCAACAATCTGGGTCCTCATTTAATCCACCTCGAAAGGATAGAAGGCTGAGTCAACATTCAGCCTGGCGAAATTCAATCTACCAAACTGCTGGCAGTCAGCAGTCTACAGAAGTAACCTGCAGTACTGCATTGTAACCACTGCGCCACCTCAGCTCTTTCTACATTATTCATGCTTGAATTTCCTCCATTGTGATCCTGGTGGGCCTAAAAATCAAAGCATGAGAGCACAACTGAGGGGCTTTCCTAACATCACCGAATGTGGAGAGGACAGAGAAAGAATGAGAGTTGTAACTAATGTGGTTGCATACTCCAACTTCTTATGGTGGGATTTTTGTCAAGATGCTGCTATATTCTTTCATTTCTTTGCTTTTTCTTATTTGGAACTTTGGGGCAATCTGGTTTAATTTTTTTATACTTCTTCAAATATTCAAAGAACTAACTCTGGTTATCTCTTTTCTCTTACCCATTCGGAGGCTTACAGAGTGCTCCTGGGGGCTGGGGGGAGCAAAATTGAGCAAAAAACCTCCTGGTTTTTGCTTATTTCTGCCCTCCCCAGCCCCCAGCAGCACTCTGTATGCCTCCTGTAGGCGATACATGGCTACTTTGGTGAAGGGGGCGGGTTTTCAGGAGTCAAAAAATGCTGTATTCAGTGTATAAGGTGCACCCAGATTTTCAGCCTCTTTTTTGAGGGAAAAGTGTGTCTTATACTCTGAAAAAAATGGTAGTTTGAAGAATCACTAAATACCACCTCTAACTGACTCCGCCACCATCAATTCTCTGCCTCCTGAGTCCCAGCTGATCAAGTGGGAATGGGGATTTGCCATAACCTTCCCCTGGAGTGGTGAGGGAATGGAGTTTTTTCAGTATACTTCACCTGCCATCCCTACCAAGCCATGCCACACCCACCAAGCCATGCCCACAGAACTGGTAGTTAAAAAGTTGAATCCCACAACTGCACACTTCCTACTATAAAATATTTCTGTAGAGTTTGGACAAATTACTGGATGTATAGAGAATCATTATTCGAATCCTGGGAGGAGGTGGAGCCAATGTTGCAATGTTACATTGTGTGGATTCAACTGTCCGAATCCGCCGATGACACCTTTGGCCTTGGACGCTCCAGCAGGACAAAAACCCTCCCGAAGAGACAAGGCCTTGCTGGTCGCAGGGACATCGCAATGTCCCTGATCGACCCAAGGGAAGCGCTTCCAACTGGCCGCAAACCGGCAGCCCCCCCCCCCACTGACATAGTTGGAGACGGCTCCAGGAAGAGAGAAATGAAAGTATTTCCACCTGGTGAGGTTTTTTTTCTTTTCTTTTAGAAGATTGCCCTAAGAAACTCTTTTCTTAAGCTTAATTAGTCCATTAAGCAGGAACCAAGTGGTGTATTTAATCCCTATTGGACTGCCTTAGAAAGTTTTTTGCTCTTGTCTGTAATCTTTTGTGGATTGAGTGAGTGCAACGCTTCCGTTTTTTCCGCTTGAGGTGAAGGGATCTTTTTTTCCCCTATTTCCCTTTACTACTTTAACTTTTTTGGCTAAAATTAAAACTCTTTTTACTTTAATAAATTTCTTCTTCTACTTGTTACAATATTATATTAAAGATACTTAAGGAAAGAGGTTTTAAAAGAGTCGAATCTGCCACTTGGAAGCCCAAATCTGAAGCTTTTTTCCCTTTGCTGTTGTAACAATGTTTCCTTTGTTCACTCTTTTCTGACTATACTGACTGCACAACAGAAGGGTTTGGAACGCCTCTTTAAAACCTGATAAAAACCCAAGGTCACAAATAGTGGTGTGTGGAAAATATTTTGAGAAGAATTGGAAAAGGAAAGAAAATTTTTAGAACTCTTCTTCTTTGAAAACCATAAAAGAACATTTGTCTAAAATAAAAATAGATATATTCTTCAAAATCTGTGACAGGCTAGAGTGGCAGATAGTACCAAATTCTTCTTGCTTTTTCTTTATATTTTTCCTTACTCTAAAAAAATGGAGCAATACTCAGATGAAGAAAACTTGTTAATTCAAAACATTTTGGCTGGACTTCAAAACATCTCAAAAGGGTCTTGGGAGATCTGACAAGAAATGGGACAGACTATGGGGTATCACAAAAAAAGATGATGGGGTTACAGCCTCAGAAATTAAAGAAGGGAATGAAAATACAGAAAACAAAGATAAGAACTCAGATGAACTTATAAATGGAGTAAACGTGAGTGAAAGTGGAAAGAAGGGAAGATGGAAAAGTGACTTTGATAATTTGGTGTTCCACCCCACACTCCAAGATGTAGGAGAAGAAGAAGGAGCAAAAAAGATGGAGTTAATAAGACAAATCTATTCAAAAACAAACCTCACAACCAAAGTTAAGCTTACATTAATAACAACTCAAGGGCAACAAAACCACATGACAGATCATTTAAGCTTCAAAGTGTGGAGAAAAGTCTTATACTCTGTAAAAGTTCTAGATACAGAATTGACACAACAACTGGTGAGAGATGAAGGACTATTTTGTTACTGGAAAGATACTGGTAAATAATGCCAATTGATGGAAAAATACTAGTTAATTTTTGATGATTATTAAGTATAGATTTTATTACCTTATAGACTGTTTTAGATTACCATTGAATATTTATCCATTAACATAAATTTACTATGATACTAATAGAGAAATAATAACCCTAGTTAGGATAAATAACCAGGCCATAGAAATGCTAATGTACATTCTGGGTGATTGTCAAGTGGAAATGTTAATATCTCTAGGATTGTCTTAGATGTCTAATGTTTATTTTCTTAGCACGTAATTAACTAATTTGGGATTGAGGGAAAAGTCCTATAAATCTTATTAATAAATCATTGTTTAAAGATGGTTATAAAGTTATAATATCGTGTGGGCCTGGAGAGGAGAGGTGAGATAATCAGTAAATAACCTTTAGTTAAGTACAATAATAACAATGAAATGTTAATGGACAATATTTAATGATACATACAGATGTGTTACAGGGAGAGGGGAAATGCTTAGATATCTTACTTAACTGAATTAATTTTAGAACATGTAATAAAGGTGCAATGGTATTGGAGATCTATTGAAATTGCAAATGAACGCCAGTAGTGTCTTGTAATATAAATGATTCTAGTTAAAAACATGTTTAAACAATGGCAAGCAAATGAGAATTATGGTACAGGGATAGTAAAACACATAACTTTTCTTTCTTGACTTAAAATGTACAACATGATTTGAATGAAGTATATGTAAGAACTGTGGAAGAAATGCATGGAATATATTTGTAACCAATTGATACACTTTCAACAAGATGTAACGAAAGATGATTCTTTTTTCTTATTTTTTTTTTTGTTGAACTAAAACAATAAAATTTTCTCAACTTCCTGGGCGGGATTTACTGATGGAAGCAGCTAAACATAGCTGCTCCCGAGTTATCTGTTTAGATGATCATCTATCAGACATCTGACAGACACCTTACTCTTTGGGCAAGAAGGGAAGGAGAGAAGTTTTGTCGAGCAAATGCCTTTCTCATCTTTGCAGCTTCTGTGTCTGCGGAGAGAGAGGGGGGGGCAGCTTAAGGCAGAACTGTTCCGTGCTGGAAATCTCCAGCTGCTTTGCAGCACAATGTAAGCATCTCTCCCACTCAGACCAAAGATTGAATTACTTGATTTCAAAATGAGCAGAATTCGTATGTGAGAGCATTAATTGTTTATTTGAATCCTAGCTTCTTTTTTTACAACATCCTTCTCCATTATTTTATCTATTTAAAGAGGCACTTAAAATGGTGACGATCCAGCTGAATTGCTGAGTAAGAATGTTTATCTAGTTATACGGAGTTTCAAAACTTCAAAGGAAGGGAGTGATTTATTTTGCCTCACAGCCGGCCAACAGATCTTTACTAATTAGTTTCACTTCTAAAAGACTCTTTGCTAATATAGAGACATTCAAAACGGTGGTGAATATGCTGAACTGTTTCGTTACAATGCTTATTTTTTGAAACCTTCTGCAAAGTTCTACGAAGTTTAAAAAAAAAACCTCAAAACAAAGGGGTGATTTAGTACCTCTTTCCACAACTGTATAGCGTGCCAGTAGAGTTTTCCTAATTGCTTGAAGATAAAACTTGGAATGGCCTCAAAACTAAATCCTAATCTGAAACCCCCTTCTTCAGCCCCCAGAAGCACATCACCAATACTTGGTGCAAAGTCACAGCCACTGTCCTCTATGCCCCCTACTGGAGAGTTACTAACAACAGAACTCTTCCTGAGAGAACTGAGTGAAGCTCATAACATGCTGACAATTAAAGTGGAAAACAAACTGAAAGATTTTAAAGGGGAGATAAAAGGGGAGATAAAAGAGGAGATAAAAGAACTTAAGGATGACTTGTATGATAAAATTGATGCCAGGGTTGCTAAAATTAAAGATGATATGCTGGGGCTTGTAACTGTACTGACAGAACATGTTTCAGGAGTTGAAGATAGTTTAGAGGATCTTAATCAAGCTAATACTAATTTGACATCGAAAACAGAGGTGGTGCAACAAAAAGTTGAAAATGCTGAAAAAGAAATTATTATGATACAGTATAGACAAATGGAACTCGCATTAAGAGTAAGGGGGTTGCGTGAAGAAAAACAGGAAAACCTGAAACAGATTCTTTCAGAAACCTTTGATAATCTGGTGGGAAGACAGGGGTTTGACTGGCAAATCAATAAAGTTTATCGTGTTAACTCTTGGGCGGCAAAGCAGAAGCAGCTTCCTCGAGACATTGTTATATATTTCACTACAAGAGAGCTTAGAAACACGATATTACAAGAGTCTTATAAAACTAAGTTCCAGATTGGGGGTCAAGATCTGACTGTTTTGAAAGAGATACCACTTCAAATGCTAAGAGCCAGGAGAGATTATGCCTTTTTAGTTGAAGAACTTAGAAATCGTCAGATACAGTATAGATGGGACGCGCCATTTGGCATTATACTCACACTGGACAGGCAAAGATATCGTCTCAACTCCGTATGGAAAGCCCGAGATTTCTACCATAATATTTTGAAGGTTGGACATCCTGCACCTTCTGGATCCAGAGAAAGATCACAAGAAAGACAAGACAGACAGCAAATCACACAACTACCAGATAAGATGGATCATCTCTCTCCTCTAGAAGCGCAAGGTGTTAAGGAACAGAGACCTAGCCATATGATTACCAGACGAATGGAGCAACAAGTTAAAATGCAACAACCGCAACAACTATCGGCTATTGATCAAGGAGCCACAGCAACAACCTCAGAAGCCATGGGAGGAGCTAGGCCAAAGGTTAAACAGGCCATGCAGGAGGCTCTAAAAAAGCTTCAGCTAACCAAAGTTGACAACTAAGATTTTAACATGGAATGTCAACGGATTGAATTCTCCACAGAAGAGAAGGAAAATATTTCACTATCTTAAACAGTTCAAGAATGATATAATTTGTTTACAAGAAACTCATATCAAATCAACTGATCAAAAATATTTGAGTAATCCAAGATTCGGTCAACATTTTGTAGCTTCTGCTATGGAAAAGAAAATTGGTATAGTTGTATACTTAAGAACAGATATGAAAGCTGAATTAATTGAAGCAGATCCCTATGGAAGGTACATTGCATTAGATCTAATCCTAGAAGGGAAAAAGACATTGTTTTTGGGCATTTATGCTTCTAATCAACAGGAAGACGGTTTCTATAGAAATCTTCATGCTAAATTAGTACAGTGGGATTATAAGTCTTGTATATTAGTGGGTGACTGGAATGGTGTTATAGATACCAAGAGAGATAAGAAGATTTCTCACCCAAACACTAAAATACGAGCAAAACTACCTAAATCCTTTTTTGACATGATGGATGACTTTGAACTGAGAGATATCTGGCGAGAAAGAAATGCAGAGGAATACGATTTTACCTTTTTTTCCTGATAGGCATCAATCCTTTTCCAGGATTGATTTCATATTAATCACTAATGATTTGCTTTCTAGGGTGAAGAAGACAAAAATTGCAGCTAGAGTCCTTTCGGATCATAACCCAGTTTGGATGGAATTGGGAGGGGTGGTACAGGCAAGAAGGTCTTGGAGATTGAATGAAAATTTATTTAGATATGAAAAGTATATCAATGATTGTAAAAAAATGCTAACTGAATACTTTGTTTTTAACATGAATAAGGATACACCTATGGAATTTGTATGGGATGCAAGCAAAGCGTATATGAGAGGAGTATTGATAAATATAAATAAATCACATAGACATAAACAAGGGGTAAAACGAACAGAGTTAGAGGAGAAAATTAAGAGGAAAGAGCTGGAGTTAACAATGAATCCAGCCGATATAAAGGTCAAGGAAGCAATCACCCCATTAAAATCCCAATTTGATATGTTGATCTCTGACCAGGTAGCCACCAGTTTGTTATACGCAAAACACAATACTTTTTGTAATGCAAATAAACCTGGCAGGTGGTTAGCTTATCAGATTAGGGAAAAAAAGAAAATTCGAAATATATCTAAATTGATCTACAAAGGGAAGGAGGTATTTCAACAGGATGAGATTCAAAAGGCATTTCAGGAATTTTTTACAGAGTTGTATAAGGGGGATAAAATTAATGGTTTAGATATAGACAAATACTTAGATAAAGAAAAAATACCCTTAGTTAAAGAAGAACACAGGCAAAAATTGAATCAACCAATAACCTCGGGGGAAATTTTACAGGCAATTAAACAGTTAAAGTCAGGGAAGGCACCAGGCACAGATGGCTTGACAGCGGCTTACTATAAAAACTTACAGTTGGAAATGGTAGAACCTCTTAGGGAATTATTTAATAAGATTCAAATGGAAGGTAAGGTCCTTCTTCATGGAAGACAGCCTTTATATCTTTGATACCCAAAGAAGATCAAGATATTACTCAACCAAAAAAACTACAGACCTATTTCATTACTTAATGTAGATTACAAAATTTTTAATAAAATACTAGCAAATAGGTTAATGCTGGTTATCCAACAATTGATACACCCTGATCAAACAGGTTTTATACAAGGGAGACAGATGAAAAGTAATCTTAGATTAATTATTAATGCATTAGAATACTTGGGAAAGAACAATCAAATCCCTGCTGCGTTCATATTTCTGGATGCTGAGAAAGCCTTTGATCGAGTTAATTGGCAATTTTTGCTGAAGGTATTGCAAAAAATGCAGATAGTTTTTTACAAGCAATCAAAGCAATATTTCAACAGCAAACAGCTCAAATTATAGTCAATGGAAGAATCCTTTCAAATTGAAAAGGGTACAAGACAGGGCTGTCCTTTGTCCCCACTATTGTTTATTATAACTTTGGAGGTATTATTGAATAAAATACGGGGCTTGGAGGGCCTAAAAGGAATTAAGGTTAGGCAGCAAGAATACAGAGTGCCGGCTTTTGTGGATGATTTGGTTATAATATTGGAACAACCGCAGGAATCCAGTATGGTTTTAATGAATACGATTAATCAATATGGTTAAGTGTCTGGTTTTAAAATAAACTTAGGGAAAACAAAAATATTAGCCATAAATATGAATGCTAAACAAAAGGAGGAGTTAGGAGGAATGTTAGGATGTGAGGTAGTCAAAAAGGGTAAATATCTTGGAGTTAATATTGCAATCTCAAATGGGAAATTATACAAGTATAATTATGAACCACTCTGGCATAGTATACAGATAGAGATGAAAAAATGGAGAAGTTACACTTATCTTTGCTGGGAAGAATCGCATCAGTGAAAATGAATATCTTACCAAAATATTTATTTCTTTTCCAAATGTTACCTATACTTAAAAAAGATGTGAATCTTTTAGAATGGCAGAAGGGTATCAATCTATTAGGGGCTTAGCAGTGAGAAGATGGAGTTTCAGGCTACTCCTGAAATTCCTCTATACCGAAGGATTTTTGGACGGGTTCTTTGAACTCTAGCTGTCCCGTAGACGACAGTGAAGGTGAGGAGAGACCCAGGACCTCAGAGACACCCGCAAGTCTCGGGGGGGGGGTATTAACTCCTCATGCCAATTCCTTTTTGGATTAGCTGCGTGCTAACTGAAACTGCAGGTTGCCCCTAAGAATGGTAGAAGTGATGTCATCTGGTAAGCTGATTTTATCATCCAAGAGAGACTGTTCGCGTTAAAAACTTAAGATAACTGAAACCAAAGAACAGGAAAATTTAGCGGCGAATTGGCTTTTTTTAATGGATTTATGGCTGGTGGTTACTTTACTTCTTAAATGCTTCAAGAAACTCCTCGACATCCTCCCCCCTCTGAATCTCCCTAAGTGGATCGTAAAATTTATTTTCTACTAATTAGCCCGTCACGATTCGACACTTTTATTACTTTATTACTTGGCTTTGTTTACGATCAGATAAGATTGCACAGCCTGTAAGAGACTAAGAAGTCTGTGGGGGAAAAAAAGAGCTTGCAATTTTTAACTGCGACACATCATGGCGTCCCAAAATACCTCCAAGATTTCATTTCAGATTCTTTTTTCTGCATGCAGAGGACTCTTTGACTCTTATCAAAGGCTGGAAAGAAAATTGGATCATCTGATTTTAAAATATGAAGTAAAAAACTGAGATCGTTGAATGTTTAAATGCTCCTGAAATACAAACGGAAAATGTGAGAAATGGTGTCTGGTCTATCTCAGAGGAAGAAAGGAGGGGGGGGGAGCTATAAAGAAGACTCATTTAAAAAGACAGAGTGCAGGAGGAATGGAAAATCCACCCTTGAGAATTAAAGTTAATTTGGAAAATTTTACAAGCCCAGGACAACATTATTATTTCATCACTGACATTCAGAGTCCAAAGGTGCCAAAATATCTTTGTCTGGATTTGCTTATGAAAACATTTGGTAAATTTAGCCAACGTGTGGCAATTGGCTGGAGAAGATCTTGCTATTGGAGAGACACTGGCTGATAGATGGAAGAACGTAATTTAAAATCTAGCTAAATCTGATTACCTTAATGTGTAATAGATATAACTGAATAATGACTGATATGGATAGTAATATATATAATTTGGAACTGGCTGATAGATTGAAGAATACAATTGAAAACTAGTTAAACCTAATTGCTTTTTCTTGTAACAGATATAGTTGAATAATAATTGATATTGATAGCAATGTATATAATGTGGAGTTGATATGATAACTAACAATTGGAAGATTATACATAAAGAGTATTAACTACAATAATTATCACTATTAAAAAACTAAATAAAATACATACAATCAAATGTTAATCAATACTGGGAAAATGTTATGATACATGATATAATTAAATATTATGGATGTCCAGCTAAAATAGGATATGAGGATTTGATGATAATAGAGGATTTTACAAATAAGTAAATGAATTGTCAGCATGTGTTATGGATTAATTATGTAATGCATAGCTAAGGATGAAGGATGTTTAAATAACCATAGGTAATTAAAACTGGAGGTATAATGATGTTGATATGGTAAATATTCGAGTTAAGATATTTGAATTAATATGAGTTAATGGAAGAGAAGCACCAAAGCATGTTGTAACCAGTTGATATACTTCTTTTTTTTTTCATGATAGACACCTGTGTTTTGTTTTGTCTTCCTGCCTTGTCTCTTGTCGTTTTTGTCTTTTTCTGTATTATTTTTATTTTTTATTTTTTATTTTAATTTTTAATTTTTATTTGTCCTTTTTTTTTTTTGATTTTTTCCTCTCCCACCGGTGTGGGCAGGGATTGTTCAAGATTATTACTTTTATCAATATTTCTAAATAATAATTACAGTTAAATGAAAATGGATATATAATAATGCTTTAGTTAATATGAGTTATGTTGGTTGACTGTGGAGGAGATGTACCAAAACTTATCTGTAATTGATTGATACATTTTCTACAGATGTAAAGAAAGATGTGTACCTGTTTTAAACTAAAATTAAAAAACATTTATTAAAAAAATAAATAAATTAGTATGGGCAGGAAAGAAGCCAAGAATAAAGCTGAAAATAATGCAAGATATACGCGAGAGGGGAGGCTTGAAACTACCCAATTTAAAACTATATTATGATGCAGTAGTGTTGTCCGTAATTAGTGATTGGATCAATTTAACTAATGATAGGATACTGAACCTTGAGGGATATGATCTGGTATATGGTTGGCATGCTTACTTGTTATTTAACAAAAAATTGGACAAAAACTTTAAAAGTCATATTTTAAGAAATGCTTTACTGCGGGTTTTGAAAAAATATCAACATAAATTAAATGATAAGATACCTATGTGGGCAATTCCTAGACATGCAATTGAAAATATAAATATAGCACGAAACAGAATAGAATTACTTATAGACAGCTTCTTATTTTGGAGGGAGGGGCACTACAATTAAAATCATTAGAGGTATTAAAAGAGGAGAAGGCAGTTCAAACATGGTTCCAGTATGGGCAATTACAGGCCAGGTGGAAAATAGATCAAAAAATTGGTTTTGTCCAAATTGAGGACAACTTATTTAAACAAATAAGAGATCAAAGTTTAATGCATATAAAGAGGATATATAATGTATTAATACAGATAGATTCGTAAACAGAGTTAATTAAAGATTGTATGGTTAAAGTGGGCTCAAAATATTGTAGAACCAATAATGTTGGTTACATGGGAAAAAATTTGGGTAAGAAATGTGAAATTTACATAAGCTCAAAACCTGAGAGAAAATTTTTACAAGATGTTCTATAGATGGCATTTAGATCCTAAAAAGCTGGCTTCTATGTATCTGAATTTGCAACCCAAATGTTGGAGATGTGGTTCTCTCAATGCTACCTATTTCCATATATGGTGGACTTGCCAAAAGGTTAAGGCATTTTGATAAAAATATGGTGGATTATGCAAAATATCTTTAAAAGAAGGATAAAGTTTACCCCTCAGTTATTTTTGCTAGGTATAAGTACTGACTTTACAGCGATAGAGACTAACTTGATCCTGCACTTAATTATGGCAGCAAGACTGTTGGTGGCGCAATACTGGAGAAGGGAGACCTGCCTACAACTCAAGAATGGACATTGAAAGTTACAAATTTAGCCGAGATGGCTAAAATATCGGCATATCTTAAAGATCACTCAAATAAGAGATATAAATGAGACTGGGAAAAATGGATTGACTATATACAAAATAAATACGGAACCAAGAAATTCCAGTTAGCCTATGCTTAAGATCAGTAATGATTTAAATTGTTTAAAGTTAGCTTAGCAAGAAGAAGCTAAGATCAGTGTAGAGATGTTATTAATTTCTTTATTTCTTTTTTCTCAATAGATTTTAGACTATGTTTGTTAAAAATCTATACCGTGTACGGGTTCTGGGAGGTCAGGGGGGGAGGAAGGGGGTCGGGGGAGGGTGGAGGGAGGGAGGGATATATATTAGGCTAGACATGATGTGTTAGATCTCAATGCAATGTGACTTCACATGTATACTGTTTTTCTCTAATTTTTCTTTAAAAATAGGATAAGCCAAATACATTAACATATAGTGGAAATACACCGAGGGGAGGAGGAGTAGGAAAGAAGAAAGATGGGTAGAGAGGGATGGGAGAGTGGGTGGGGGGAAGGCGAAAAGGAAGGGGGGAGTGGATCTGGAGAGAGGAGTGGTAGAGGGCGAAGGGAAGTAGGGTAGAGGGGGATGATGGAGGGAAGATAGAAAGTTGGAGGGTGGTGGAAGAAAGAGGTGTATGGAGAATGGAAGAGGTATATTGGGCTTTTATTTCCTGGGGCATTCTCGACAAGAGGAATTGATGCAATTATTGTTTAATACTGTATGGTGTATACATGTGAGTGTATGAAAATAAAAATAAAATATACTAAAAAAAAATTCTCAAAAAAAAAAAGGAATCCTATGACTGCACACTTCCCACTGTAAAATATTTGTGTACAGTTTGGACAAATTACTGGACGAGTATAGAGAATCATTATTCGTTATGTAAGGAGAAAGAGTGGATTGTTTGCTCTTGGTGGGAAACGGATTGAAATATATTTATAGTCTTTATCCAAAACAAAAATGGACAAAACATTGTCATGATCAAATTCTTCTTACCTTTGCCAGCCAAAAACTTTTCAAAAAGTATATTGAAGTCTTTTGGGGTTTCTGTTTTGACTATTAATTTTTGAAAATGGTAGCTAGAAACCAAGATATCCTTTGGATTTCTAAGCACAAAAATAATCTGTAAGAGGGAGATGATACTACCTAGTCAAAAAAACCAAGACAAAAAGGAGAAGAAAGACAGATTGACAGCATACAGCATACAGAGAGTTCATCAAGTAACTTTCACACATTCATCTAACAGGCTCCATTCTATCACGGGATCTCAAAGCTCATTAACAAAACCATGTTTGAGAGCCTTCCAGCAGTCCACCAGGATTGGGGCCAACCTTGACTTGGAGGAATGATTTTCCATATGGCAGACAACACAGAAGAAAAGGTTTTCTTCCTGGATCCTGCCTGACAAATCTCCCTAGCTGATGGGACCCTGACATGCCTTTCCTGCTGGACTTGATGCAATGCATAGCTGTAACTGGGGAGAGGAGATTCTTCAAATAACATGTTCCCAACTGATGAAGGAATTTAAACATCAAAACCTTCACCATGAATTGAATATAAAAGCAGACAGGTTAGCAATGCAGTTTCCAAAGCAGAGGTGTAATGAATGCAGTTCTAGAGAATAGACCAATGCATTTTGCACCAGTGAAACTTCCACTGACTAGGGCATGAGTGAATGAGAGTAGAAATTGTGCAAAGGGATTTGAGGGCTAAAAATAGCATCCCTCAATGTGACATCCTCCAGTTATGTTAAGATTGCAACTGAGCATGCAACACCAAGTATTACGATCTACCTGGGTGTGTCACCTTGGGAAAAATAAGTTTAAGGGGTTTGATATTCAGTTTGGTTGTTAGCTGTTTCTGCTGGGCATGACCTTCTGAGATTAACACTGTTTTGTTTGTGTTTTTCCCCCTCACACTTCAGAATTTGCTATTCCAACATACTGGAACAATATAATATTTGTTTGTGTACTCTTGCCTATTTGTTAATAAAACGTTCAGACACAGAGCTAAACGAAATGAATCGAGGCAGCTCCCCACGCTAGCTCACAAGTTAACAAAAGATGTCTTACTTTTGCTCTTCTTTTTCGTACCAAATTGTAGGGCAGATGGGAACAAATGACGCGAGGTGATGGGCGACTAGGTAAATCTTTATGGAATATATTATAGTGCAGAAATGGTGCTCGGTCAAATAATGTTATATTTTCAGTTCCATCTTGGTGACCTTCATAAACAATCAAGCTGACAATATTCTGAGTCCATATTGTTCCTACAAATAACGAATAATTAAATTAATTCACCAATTATTATTTGGAGAAAGTTGAACTTATGCAAATCAAACCTTCCTATCAGGGAGAATAGCAAATGTTTTAGATATGCACAAAGACAATTAACTCTACTAAAATTCACAGACTGAGCTGATGGATGATTGAGAAAAAAATGGCTATTTATTTGTACATTTATTTCTAAACTGCCTTTTTTAGTTTTAGAACTAACTCAAGGTGGCAAAAATACCTAATACTTCCTCCCCCTCCTATTTTCCTCACAACAGCCCTGTGAGGTGGATTGGGCTGAATGCGAGTGACTAGCCAAGGTTACCAATGTGGAGTAAAATATAAACAATGAAAGTAGAGGTTTACCATCTTATTTTCCCTACATTTCCAGCTTCTTATAAAATGCTAAATGTTAAAATCTTGTTATAGAGCAACAGTGTCACAGCAACCAAAACATTGAGGAACTGAATAACAATATTGGACACAAGTTTAACTTTTCTTGGAAGACATCTTTGAACTTACCAGATTTAGGATATGTGATTATGAATATATCATCATCTCGGATTTCAAAATTGTCCAGTGAATCTAAATTTTCAGGCGAGGACTAACTAATTGCGAAATAGAGTCCTTTGTTCAAATATTTAAGAAGGTTGATCTTTAGTCAATCATTGTGTCAGCAGAACTTCTGTATTTCAAAAATGAGCAAGGGAGGACATCAAACACGATTGAGTAATAACCTAATTTGGAAAAGTGTTGCTGTAAAAATCAGTATGTTTTAAAAATACAAAAGCACTTCTGATTTACATGCCAATTATTTGTAATGAATCATTATATGAAGAATTATGGATTTACCAATAGGAGATGCAGCCACAACGATGTTATTGCATTTTTATTTTCATACCTGAATCCCAATTTCCAGGCCATGATAAATAAATAATTTCTATATTATTGTCAGCTTCCTGGATATTTTCATGGAGAAACTTGATTGGATCTACACCAGAGGTGGTGTTTCGCCCTTTCGCCCAGGTTCAGATGAACCGGTAGCAGCAGAAGGAGGCTCCACCCACCCACCCAGACGTCATTAGGGACAGGCAAGCGCGCATGCGCTCCCGGTTCCAAATCGGTAGTGAAGGTAAGAGGATTTCATGCCTGGTCTACATCATTGTGACGGTGGAGGTGGTTTGGGTGGTTTGGTCTACGTGTTTTCAGTATCAGAGGTTTGATCAAAAGCTCTCATAAAATCCAGGGGTTGTCTTATTATGCTTTTCCAAGCATAAAAATTCAGGATGGTTCAGTGGTTAGAATGTGATATTGCAAGCTAATTCTGCCAACTGCCAGCAGTTTAATTGTCACTGCAGTGGGTGGAAGAAATATGGGTTTTACACTGTTTTAATGTTGGAAGACACCTGGAGGCACCCTATATGAGCTGGGTGGCTATATGAACTTGTTTAAATAATAAATAATATAATCTGATGAGACGCAGGGTTTCCCCCCCCTTTTTTTTCCCAATCTCAAACCCACCCCAACCATGAGGTGCCAAGATTTGTAGTATCCTGAATATGTCAGCCTTCCAAAAAAAACCCTTTACAAACTTGATTTTCCCTTTAGGAGTTGGGCTAAGATGATATATCAAGCAATATATATCTTTAGGTAAGTGGAAAATATAAGAAATGGGTCTAGCTGTTGCGAATATGTTGATTTTGGATTTGTTCTTGTAATATTTTTTATTGGCGCTTGTTCACCCCACCCACCCACCATTTGCTCACCCCGCCCCACCCACCCACTGGCTGCCCAATCAATGCTTGTTTCCCCTTCCCACTCACCCAACTCTCGCCCCACCATCCCAGTCCTATATATGTTGCCTTTGCTTTACCACATGGTCCATCTACGCACATCTCCAGTCGCCTCTGCACTTTGCCCGCTCTCCTCATCTCACCAAATTAAGTAAGCATGTTGTTCTCTCACCCTTCACCTTAGGTCAGGGGCTGGGGCCCCAGGGATGCACCACCCACTTCAGCCAGGTTGTGGTTCCATTCCACAGCTCTGGCCTTGGCCCAGATCCACTGTCTGCTCTCTGCCCCCCTCAGCAGGATGTCTTCCTGTCACCAAAAAGGTCATTCTTACACATTTTTCTGTGACTAAGTTTGTGTATGAATTTATATACAGTCATGTAAACAGGACGTATAACCTGGTTGAATTCCATGGTTTTATATATGAGAACATAGTAAAAATCTGCTCCTTAGCAGTTCTTAAAAATAAGTAAATACAACCTGAGATGAACAATATGACATTACACCATGTCATGATTTATTTTATAAAGAGAAACCAAAATGGAGAAGTTGTATGTAAAACTTAAGATTCAATAGTTTTGGAAGAATTTTCATTCAATTTTGGAAGAATTTGGCCCACTATTTTTACAACATTACTTTACAACATTACATAATTGAAGTTTGTGAGCATTTGTTTATGTACAGTTCACTTGAGGTTCCACCGTATCATTTCAATCAGGTTGAGGTCTGGACTTTGACTGGGCCATTGCAACATTCTTTTCCTTTTCAGCAATTCTGCAGTATTCTTGCTGGTGTGTTTACGGTCATTGTCCTGTTGCATGTCCCAATCTTGGCCAATCTATAGCTGTCAGACCGCTGGCTTCACATGTGACTCTAGAAGACTTTGATGTTTAGCGGAGTTGATGGTCAACTCAGGGACTGCAAGGTGTTTGGCCCCTTGACGAGCCCAAATCATCCCCACTCCACCACCATACTTGATGGTTACTATAAGATATTTGTGCTGATATCCATATTTGTTTTTTGTCAAATGTGGCATTTTGTATTGTAGCCAAACGTCTCCACTTTGGTCTTGTTCGTCCAAAGGACAGTGTTCCAGAGGTCTTGTGATTTGTTCAGCTGCAACTTTGGAAACCAAACAGGTTGGATTATATCCACACCTGAAATTTGTTTGGGTCAACAGGAGAACACCAACATTGGCACAACTAAGAAAAGCTTAGTTGTAGGCTGCTGATGAGGCAAACACAACATCATGGAGAGACAGCAGAAAGAGAGGTTGTTGGGACATATCCATACCACTTTAGAAAGCGCCTTTCAGATGAAGGTGACAGCCCTGGTTTCAGATGAAGCCTGGCACATTCCAAAAACCCCAGAGTATGAATTATTGCTGATCTACCTTTGCAAAGAAAGTCTCCTGTGGTGAAATCTAGAATCTCAGGAGGCAATAACATGTAGTTTGCTCTAGAATCCACCTTCATGTTATCAAATGTCGCTTTATACACCACATCATCCACCTCCTTTTCAGTTAGTTATCTTCCTAGGAAGTTGCATATCGTACATTTCCAAATATTGTTTATCACTATTCTCTGGGTAACAGTGAGTTGAGAGATTTATAAAGAATAACAGAGTTGGAAGGGACCTTGAAGGTTTTCTAGTTCAAACCCTGATGAAGCATGAGATGAGACCTTATACTATTATGAACAAATTTCTTCTTAATAACCTCCAGTGATTATAAATCCACAATTTCTGAAGGCATCCCATTTCTCTACTTATTCTGCCAAGAAATTTCTCATTTCTAGGTTGGATCTGTTTGATAGGTTTCCATTTCACAGATCCGTTTCACAGTTACTTCCAGTTCAGCCAGGCACCACCTATTCTACACATTTTTTCTTGCCTGTGTAAAATTTTACTTTACTCTCAATTCAATTGCTTTTTTGGTGAGAAATCATGTTCTACAGTGGTATTCAGTTTACTACAATGATTTTTGCAAACTGCTCTGTTTATACTGATAAAAAATATTCTTTTTGAACATTAAAGCATACAGTTAATCAAATATTTCCAATCCTACAATTGAAAACATGTTACAAAGGCATTTTCAACGCAGTTAATGGATGTTTTGCCATTCTTTCTCTTCTCCTTTAATTAAATCTTTCTGCTTTATTTATTTTTCCTTGGACCTTATTGCAATATTTCAAAATTCTCACAGATCCTTCACAAAGAACCAGTCCTAATTCAACTGGAATACAAAACAATCTTTCTGGTCTGGAATTCCCTGACTCACACACCCTCAGCTCCTCAACACTTTTCAATGTTTTCAATGTTTTCCTTTCCTTTCTGTTATGTACAGAAATGTGCTTCTCTTTCATTGCTCATTTTCAAATTAACCCTCCCCTGATGCCTACACCTAAATTTCATTCAGGTAAGCCCAAAAAACAACACCTCTTTCCTAAATTGTCAAAATGGAAATTGCTCGAAAGGGAATTACTCAGGATAGCAACTCATAAACATAATTATGAATTATGGGGATTTAACAAATGAATTAAGCAATGAGTTTGAGACCAATAGTGATGTAAGCAAAAATCAGTCTTGTTAGGAAAGGCTGTCTAATAAAAACATATCCAGGTCTTCTGTTATTATAAAATCAACCTGGACAGCAGCAGAACTTCCTCCCCTCCCTCTTTTGGGGGGATTTACAAACAACTTCCAGCCAGGTTCGCCCTGCAGCCTCACCAACCCCTGCCAGCAGTTCTTGCCTGGGCAAGGTTTGGCTTTACCTTCCTCCTATGGCTGGTGTCAGAGGGGAAGGCCAGCCCCTTCAGCTCCAGCAATGCCCTGTGTGCCAAGTCCCAATCCGAGGCTCTCCATAATTAGGATGTTGGCAGTGCTGGGGAGCACAGTCCAGTTGTTTTCATTGGTGAGAGGAGCTGTAGAGCTGGCTGTAGGGAGTTTTAGCGTGCTGCTTTGGAATGCCGGTGGTTGGTGGTGGCGGTGAGGCACGACATAATTCCTGTAGAGTTTTAACACACGGCTTGGGCGTGGTGGGTGTGGTGGTGGTGGTGGGGCATCCACGAAGCCCACTCCAGCCTCAGATCATCTGAAGAAGACCCCTCCCCACTTCCTTCTCCTTGTGAAGCAGTTTGCAAAGTCACCGTTTTGAAAGCCGCTTCTCAAAGAGAAGGAAGCAGGGGGGACTTCTTCGGAGGAGACCAAGCCAGAACAGCGTTGAAGTCTGTTCCAACCTCGGACACACCCAGACCGTACCATTATGGGAGGGTGTCCAGGCTGCTGATGCTTCCGTATGCAAAAGTATGGCTGATTTCCGTTACCTTTCCGCCCGTACCGGTGCATACCGGGAGCAATCCACCATTACAAGTATTTGTAATGTATCATTATACCAAAAAATTACAAAACAAAACTTTAAAAACTTGATTTTCTCTTTAGGAGTTGGGCTAAGATGATATATCAAGCAATATATATTTTCAGGGAAGTGGCAAATACAATAAATAGGTCTAGCTGTTGCTAATAAGTTGATTTTGGATTTGTTGGTGTCATATTTTTTCTTAGTGGTTGCTTGCCTCACCCGCCCGTCTGCTGCTCACTTGCCCCACCCTGCCTGCCTGTTGGCCACTGAATCACTATAGCTTTCCCCTGGCCATATCTGATGGCCTGGCACAAGTGGCACCGATATGCAATGTGTTGCCTGTGACCATCGCCACCATCGCTGCCCTGTTTGCACTGGCCATGTGCCCCATTGCCTGCCAGTGCTGTGCACAGCTGCCCACCGGACCCAGTCAGGGGAATGGCCTGTTATATGTCCCAGCAGCCCTAGAGCATCCCAGTGGAGCTGCTCGGAAGGCAGCCACCAGCTTCTGTCTTTAAGGTACTTTAACACAGGGTAAAGGGGGGACCATAAAGGGACAGGAAGCCACAGGAGCTGCCTTCCAAGTACCTCCACTGCGAAGGGAGGCAGAAAACTTTGGCTTCTCTCTGCCGCACCATGCAACATGACTGCTTTTCTCCTTCTTGGGCTCAGGCACACAGAGCAAACATGAGAAGGAGGCGAGAAGCAGCCAGGTTGAACACTAGAAGACTTGGCCAAACTTTTCAATGGGTTCTGTGAGCGTGGTTTGGGTGGGTGTGGCTTGGTGGAATGGTGTTGCCCCAACTTGCCGTACTCCCACTCAGTCACATGAAGCCCTCCACCAAGCCACAGCCACTGAACCGGTAGAGAAAAAATTGAAACCCAACACTGCTCAGGTAGCTATGAAAATCTAAATCAATGAACAAATGTTGTACAATTTTTTAAAAATAATGCAGAATTTAATGTTACTCTGTCCTATAGTCCCTGCAGAGTTGAGAATTGAAAATTACAATTACATAAAGACCATTCTTGGAAGGTCATCTCTGATTCAAGCTATTTGAAAGTTTATATCACACATTATTTTCATCCACTGAGCTGGAAATAAGCTCTGGATCCTCCTGAATATCCCAGCAGAACTTAAAGGGCAGCTTTTCCATCCTCTCCTTAAAGACATGGTCAAACCTTTCACTCTGGGCAACAGTCATCTGGTTCTTCCAGTCCCCAATAGTGCCTGGGAAACAATGGTTAAAAATATCTTAACAGTTTTTGCATTCATTTTAACTAGAGGCAATTTATGTCATCATGTAACCAAAATGGTCATTATTACACATTTTTCTGTGACTAACTTTGTGTTTGAATGTACATATACAGTTATGTAAACAGTAAGTATACCTTACTTCTGTTCCATGGTTTTATGTATGGGCAGAGTAAAAATCTGCCTTTTAGCAGTTCTTCAAAATAAGGAAATACAACCTCAGAAGAATAACATGACATTACACTATGTCATGATTTATTTTTGAAAAAGGAAACCAAAATGGAGAAGCTGTGTATGTAAAACTTAAGATTCCATAATTTTGGAAGAATTTTGGCCCACTATTCTTTACAACATGGCTTCGGTTAACTGAGGTTTCTGAGCATTTGTTTACTTGTTTCACGAGGTTTCCCTGTAGCATTTCAATCAGGTTGAGGTCTGGACTTTGACTGGGCCATTACACTACCTTATTTTTTTCCTTTTCAGCCATTCCGTGGTATTTTTGCTGGTGCGCTTAGGGTCATTGTCCTGTTGCATGACCCAATGTTGGCCAATCTTTAGCTGTCAGACTGCTGTGACTCTGGAATACTTTGGTATTTAGTGGAGTTGATGGTCAACTCAGTGTCTGCAAGGTATCCAAGCCCTGTGACTACAAATCAAGCCCAAATCATCCCACTCCACCACCATGCTTGATGGTTAGTATAAGATTTTTGTGCTGATATCCATTTTTGGTTTTTGCCAAACGTGGCACTTTGTATTATGGCCAAATATCTCCACTTTGGTCTCATTCGTCCAAAGGACAGTGTTCTAGAGGTCTTGTGATTTGTTCAGCTGTAACTTTGGAAACCAAAGCTGTGCTGCCATGCTGTTTTTAGAGAGAGAGGCCTCTTCATCACTGTAATCATGGAATCAATGGTCTCCTAGTGAGGTTCTAAATTATCTTGAGTTCACCCAGTTGGTTCAATGCTTAAGAGAAATCATTGATGGCTTTTTGATCATTAGATAGGTCCCTGCAGGTTTAGAGGACTCAGTTCTAAGACTGGAAGACAGTGCATTCATATGTCAGAGAGACTATTTTTTCAGGTTGATAATTAGAATATCCTTTCCAGGTTGAAAGGATTAGTCAGTGACATCATTGTTTCCAGGGAGATGCCGCGGGAGAGGTGGTCCTTTCAAGTTCCCAACAAGGTGCTAGAGTGAATGACAGGAGCTCACCCCACCATGCCGCAGCACTCGGATTTCAAACATGGGCTTGCTAACTTTCAACCCAACTTCCTAACCATATGACCCACTACACTCCTGGTGTGGGAGATTACCCAAGGTAGATAGTGAAGAGGTTGTGACTCCACCACAATAGTGTTCAGTATGAGTTAAAACTAGTCCACCCCAAAGAATCATTAGATTGTGCAACCAACAGAATGATCATTGAAATAGGTCGGATTATATCCACACCAGAAAATTGTTTGGGTGAACAGGAGAACATCAACATTGGCACAACTATGAAAAGCTTACGGCTGCCTCAAATGTAGGCTGCTGATTCAGCAAAGACAACATCATGGAGAGACCCCAGAAAGTGAGGCTCTTGGGACATATCCATACCACTTTAGAAAGCACCTTTGAAGTGAAGGTGACAACCCTGGTTTCAGATGAAGCCTGGCACATTCCAAAAGCCCCAGAGTATGAATTATTAGTAATCTACCTTTGCGAAGAAAGTTTCCTTTGCTGAAATCTAGAATCCCAGGAGGCAATAATGTGTAGTTTGCTCTAGAATCCACCTTCATGTTATCAAATGTAGCTTTATACACCACCTCATCCACCTCCTTTTCAGTTAGTTCCCTTCCTAGGAATTTGCATATTTTCAGTACAGAACTTCTCAGATCCTGTAATTTGATAGAGCTTTATATTAGTTCATCTATAACAGTGGTTCCCAAACTTGGCTACTTTAAGACTTGTAGACTTCAACTCCCAGAGTTCTCCAGCCAGAAGAGCTAGCTGAAGTCCACATGTCTTAAAGTTGCCATGTTTGGAAACCACTGATCTATAACAATGGAGAAAAAAATGGATTTTTTTGTTTATATCTTTGGGAAATTCCCAAGATAATTTCTTCGTTATACATAACTTGTATATTAAACTTTAATTATTTTCCTACTGAAAAAATTACCTTGAGATAAAGTAATTTTTAAAATAAAAACTGCACATAGAAGCAGATTAAAAATGCCATTGAGTTGAGTCAATCTCTTCTGAGCCAAATATTATGGAAAATATGATATTTATATTGATATTCATATATATTTACATGTATACTTATAATTATAATGCAATGCAATACAATACAATAGAATACAATATAATAAGCTAAGATTTTTCTGATTGCAGGTAAATTGTACTAATTGGATTTTCCTTATATATTAAGTAAGTCTATCAAAAATTATATCGCCATTATTTTGCTGAACTCGTTTAGCAGTTCTCTAGAAGATCACAGAAATAACCGAGATTGGCTCTGTGTTCACCTCTGCTACTCCCTATTGGAATAGGTTATTTACACATCCCATCATTTCCAAAGCTTTCTGTGCTTAATGATTGTTCATATTGCACTACACAATACAAACACATCTTACCTTTTTCATTTCTTCATAAGACAGGAAGAGAATATTGAAATCACCCTTATGAGCACACCAGCCTTCTACATGGTCTAGCCATGAACTACAAGCCACTGATAGGAGAGAAATGAGTTACATATAAAGATTATTGCTTGAATTTCCCCCACAACTTTATGATCCTTGTGGGTTCTAAAGATCAAAGCATGATAGCTTAAGAAGAGGCTACCCTAATATTTATACAATAATTTACATAGAAATTCAAAACACAAACTGTAAAACACTGATAGTTTCATCTCAGTCAAGCAGTGATCCAGCTGACCATCTGTGTCAGGGATAGTAATAACAGTAGCACTTAGACTTATGTACTGCTTCATAGTGCTTTTACAGTCCTCTATAAGCAGTTCACACAGTCAGCATATTGCCCCCAACAATCTGGGTCCTCATTTAATCCACCTCGGAAGTATGGAAGGCTGAGTCAACCTTAAGCCTGGTGAAATTCAATCTGCCAAACTGCTGGCAGTTGGCAGTCTACAGAAGTAACCTGCAGTACTGCATTGTAACCACTGTGCCACCTCAGCTCTTTCTACATTATTCATGCTTGAGTTTCCTCCATTGTGATCCTGGTGGGCCTAAAAATCAAAGCATGAGAGCACAACTGAAGGGCTTCCCTAACATCACTGAATGTGGAGAGGACAGAGAAAAAATGAGAGTAACTAATGTGATTGTATCCTCCAACTTGTTATGGGGCAAGTTTTGTCAAGATGCTGCAGTATTCTTTTGTTTCTTTCATTTTTCTTATTTGGAACTTGGGGGCAATCTGGTCTAATTTTTTTATACTTCTTCAAATATTCAAAGCACTAACTCTGGTTATCTCTTTTCTATTTCCAACCCTTAAATCGCTTCCCATATGATATCATTTGAGTATTTGGTTCTTTAACTAACATTCATCTTTTAAAAACTTCAAATATTTAAAGAACTAACTCTGGTTATCTCCTATCTCTTACCCTTTAGGGGTCTTACAGAGTGCTCCTAGGGTCTGGGGGGGGAAATTGAACAAAAAATTGCCTGGTTTTTGCTTATTTCTGCCCTCCTCAGCCCCCACAGCACTCTGTATGCCTCCTAAAAGCAATACACGGCCACTTCAGTGAAGGGGGTGGGTTTTCAGGTGGCAAAAAATGCTGTATTCAGTGTATGAAACGCACCCAGATTTCAGCCTCTTTTTTGAGGGAAAAAGGTTTGTCTTATACTCTGAAAAATATGGTAGTTTGGAGAATCAGTAAATTCCACCTCTAACTGGCTCCCCCGCCATCTATTCTCTGCCTCCTGAGTCCCAGCTGATCGAGAGAGAATGGGGATTTTGCCATAACCTTCCCCTGGAGTGGTGTGGGAATGGAGATTTTACTGTATACTTCACCTGCCATACTAACCACGCCATGCCACACCCATCAAGCCAAGTCCACAGAACTGGTAGTTAAAAAGAATTGAATCCCACGACTGCACACTTTCTACTATAAAATATTTGGGTAGAGTTTGGACAAATTAGTGGACGAGTATAGAGAATCATTATTTGTTAGGTAAGGAGAGAGAGTGGATTGTTTGCTCTTGGAAGGAAATGGATTGAAATATATTTATAGTCTTTTATCCAAAACAAAAATGGACAAAACATTATCATGATCAAATTCTTCTTACCTTTGCCAGCCAAAAACTTCTCAAAAAATATATTGAAGTTTTTTGGGGTTTCTATTTGGACTGATACTTTGTGAAAATGGTAGCTAGAAAGGCCAGATTGGTGGCCTTTCAGCTCCAGCGGTCCTTGGAGGAAGCAAACTATCTCGACCCCTTCCAGTCAGGCTTCAGACCCGGTTACAGCACAGAAACCGCTTTGGTCGCATTGACCGATGATCTCTGGAGAGCCAGAGATGGAGGATTTTCCTCCATCCTGGTTCTCCTTGACCTCTCAGCGGCTTTCGATACCATCGACCATGGTATCCTTCTGCGATGACTGCGGGAGGTGGGAGTGGGAGGCACCGTGCTGTGGTGGTTCTCTTCCTACCTCTCGGACAGGTCGCAGTCGGTGTTAGTGGGGGGGCAGAGATCGTCCCCTAGGCCCCTAACATATGGGGTGCCTCAGGGCTCGGTCTTATCCCCCCTACTATTTAACATCTACATGAAACCGCTGGGAGAGATCATCCGCAGGCACGGGATCAGATACCATCAATATGCGGATGATACTCAACTGTATCTGTCCGCCCCGTGCCAACTCAATGAAGCGGCAGACGTGATGAACCGAGGCCTGGAGGCTGTTATGGACTAGATGAGGGTTAACAAGCTTGTGCTCAACCCAGAAAAGACCGAGTGGCTGTTGTGTTTCCCTCCCAAAGATTCCACCAATATTCCATCTCTCAGGCTGGGGGGTCAAATTATATACCCCTCAGAGAGGGGTCGCAACTTGGGAGTCCTCCTGGATCCACAGCTATCGTTTGACCACCACCTGACGGCTGTGGCTAGGGGGGCATTCGCCCAGGTTCGCCTGGTGCGCCAGTTGCGACCCTACCTGAATCGGGAGGCACTCACAACAGTCACTCGGGCCCTTGTGACCTCTAGGCTGGAATACTGCAATGTGCTCTACATGGGGCTACCCTTGAAGAGCATCCGGCGTCTTCAGCTGGTACAGAACGCGGCCGCGCGAGTGATTGTGGGTGCACCGCGGTTCACCCACATAACACCTGTCCTCCGCGAGCTGCGCTGGCTACCTGTCGATTTCCGGATGCGCTTCAAGGTGCTATTAGTCACCCATAAAGCCCTGCATGGTAGTGGATCTGGATACTTGAGAGACCGCCTTCTGCCAATCACCTCCCTGCGACCAATTAGATCACACAGATTAGGCCTCCTCCGTATTCCATCGGCCAGCCAGTGTCGGCTGGCAACTACAAGGAGGAGGGCCTTCTCAGTAGTAGCCCCGACCCTTTGGAACGAACTCCCCGTGGAGATTCGTACCCTCACCACCGTCCAGGCCTTCCGCACAGCCTTGAAGAACTGGCTAGCCCGTCAGGCCTGGGGACAAGGATAGTGCCCCTCCCGAATGATGAATGTATGTTGCTTATTGTTTTTATTATATGTGTGTATGTTACTGTTTGCATTTCCCCCTCCCTGATTTTATGTGAGCCGCCCTGAGTCCCCTCAGGGAAAAGGGCGGCCTACAAATGTCAATAAAATCAAAATCAAAATCAAAACCAAGAAAAAAACAAGAAAAAAAAGACAGATTGACAGCATAGGTCACAGACAGTTCATCAAGTAACTCTCATACATTCATCTAACAGGTTCTGTTCTATCATGGGATCTCAAAGCTCATTAGCAAAACCATGTTTGAGAGCAGCAGACCACCAGGACTGGGGCCAACATTGACTTGGGGGAATGATTTTCCATATGGCAGACAACACAGAAGAAAAGATTTTCCTCATGGATCCTGCCTGACAAATCTCCCGAGCTGATGGGACCCCCACATGTCTTTCCTGTTGGACTTGATGCAATGCATAGCTGCAACTGAGGAGAGGAGATTCTTCAAATAACATGTTCCCATCTGATGAAGGGTTTAAACATCAAAACCAGCACCATGAATTGAAGGTAGAAGCAGTAGAAGCAGACTAGTTAGCAATGCAGTTTGGTATTTGAAGGATAAAAATAGCATCCCTCAACTTGACATCCTCCAGATATGTTAAGATAGCAACTGGACATGCAAGCGTATGATCTACCTGGGTGTGTCACCTTGGGAAAAATAAGTTTATGGGGTTTGATATTCAATTTGATTGTTAGCTGTTTCTGCTGGGCATGACCTTCTAATATTAACATTGTTTTGTTTGTGTCCCCCCCCCTCACACTTCAGAATTTGCTATTCCAACATATCGGAACAATGTAATATTTGTTGTGTACTCTTGCCTATTTGTTAATAAAACATTCAGACACAGAGCTAAACGAAGTGAATGCAGGCAGCTACCCACACTAGCTCACAAGTTAACAAAACATGTCCTACTTTTGCTCTTCTTTTTCGTAATCCTTTGGGTACCAAATAGTAGGGCAGATGGGAACAAATGACACGAGGTGATGGGCGACTAGATAAATCTACATGGAATACATTATACTCCAGACCTGGTGCTCGGTCAAATAATGTTATATTTTCAGTTCCATCTCGTTGACCTTCATAAACAATCAAGCTGACAATATTCTGAGTCCATATTGTGCCTGCAAATAAGGAATAATTAAATTAATTCACCCATCATTTTTTGGAGAAAGTTGAACTTATGCAAAGCCAACCTTCCTATCAGGGAGAAGAACAAATGTTTCAGAGATGCATAAGGACAATCAACTCTACTAAAATTGATAGATGAAGCTGACGGATGGATGGATGAGAAGAGAGTAGCTATTAATTTAAACATTTATTTGTATCCTGCCTTTTTTAGTTTTAGAACTAACTCAAGATGGCAAACATTCCTAGTACTTCTTCCTCCTCCATTTCCCTCACTTCAGCCCTGTGAGGTAGATTGGGCTGAGAGAGAGTGACTAGCCAAGTTTACCAATGTAGCCAATGTGGAGTAAAATATAAAGGATGAAAGTAGGGTTTTAGCAGCTTATTTTCCCTACATTTCCAGCTTCTTATAAAATGTGAAATGTTAAAATCTTTTTTTAGAGCAACAGCGTCACAGCAACCAAAACACTTAGGAACTGAATAACAACATTGGACACAAGTTTAACTCTTTCTTGGAAGACATCTTTGAACTTACCAGATTTAGGATATGTGATTACGAATATATCATCATCTCGGATTTCAAAACTGTCCAGGGAATCTAAAGTTTCAGGTGAGGACGAACCAGTTACAAAATAGAGTCCTTTGTATTTATACAGGAACTCATCCTCTGGCTCCATTTCTTCAACTGTTGATGTAATAATAGAGCAATTATCAATACTTCCTACATTTATGGTCAATATTGTATTAATACAATTCTTTAAAAATCATGAATCCTGCTAACATAAAGGAAAATTATATATGTTTGTGTGTTATTAGATTAGTTTCCTTAATTCATTCATTAGTTCCATGAACTCAATTTTCATTGATAAATGTTTCCATTGCAAAGAGTAAATTTGCTGTTCTTATTGGAATCTAAAAATTCTGTGTAGAAGAGAAAGTTTTAATTACAATGTTAAAAACATACTAATTGCAATTCTTTTCTTACCTTACCTTATCTATATAGACTCTGACAGTCACTCATGTCATGTCCGTAAGCCCGCTTATTTGCAATGATTTGTCAATATTCTTATACTCCAGTAGAGTGTTTAAATATTTAAGAAGGCTGATCTTTAGTCAATCATTGTGTCAGCAGAACTTCTGTATTGCAAAAATGAGCAAGAGAGGACATCGAACACGATTGAATAATAACCTAATTTGGAAATGTAAAATGGGTCAAGGGGAACTTTCTTAGTTGATGTAGACTTGTATCACTCTTGTCTCACTGTATCCATAAATTTATTGAAGTGTTGCTGTAAAAATCAGTATGTTTTAAAAATACAAAAGCACTTCTGATTTACATGCCAGTATTTGTAATGTATCATTGTATGAAAAATTATGGATTTACCAGTAGATGAAGCCAGAACAATGTTATTACATTGTTATTTTCATAGCTAAATCCCAATCCCAATTTCCATATTTAAATTTACATAAGAGTTGTTATATTATTTTCCCTCTCCAAAGGGAACATTACCTCATTATGGGGGAAACTCCTACATGCTCTGTCTAAGATCCCTGATGAATAGTACAATCATACCAGAAAAATCTTAGCTGAAAAGTCACCTAAATCTGTTTCATGAAAATCCATTGAATGCAGTGAGAATATATAATTAGAATTTCACACCAAATCGACTGTCAGCCGTATGAACAAGAGTTGCATTGCATACTGTGGCTTCTGAGTAGTCACTGAAAAATGTGCTAAAAGGTTTAGAGGTCAGCTCCCAGAGAGCTACTGGAAGTTAACTGAAACAAAGAATTAAGCGAAAGAAGAAAGGAGAATATTATATATGCATAGAAAATGAAAGCTGTAAAGTTTTGGGTGGCCTAGTCAGGTGCGGGATAGAAAAACTTCAGCAACCGGTTCTCTGTTTGGGTGCTTGGGGGGCATGGTCATGGGGAACATGGCATACTCGGCATCCTACACCAAGGGGGGTGGGGTGTTTTCGCCTTCCATAGGCTTCAGAAGCTTTCCTTGAGCCTCCAGGAGGGTGAAAATGGCCTCCTGTGGGCTCTGGAGACCCTCCAGAGACCAGAAACAGGTCTGTTTCTAGACTTCTGGAACATCTGGGAGGCCTCGTTTTTGCTCTCCCAAAGCCTCTGTGCAGGATTTGCACTTACCTGGCATCCAAAACAGGCCGTGTCGAGACCCATGGGAGGGGTGGAGTGGGATGGGCAGGGCCAGCCAATTCTTTCAATTATCGTTTCTGCAAACCAGATGTAAAATTAACATCCAGGTTGTCAAACCCATCCGAATCGGCTGAATCCCACCCCTAGTGGGATTCAGGCCTAGTGTGGTTATTGTGTAATCGGTACTGGGAAATATATGTTTCAGGCTATGCAAGGAAAAATTTTATTGTGCAATGTTGCAATGTTTAATTGAACTACATGACCTTGATTTGTGTGGACACAGATGACAGCTTTTTTTCTGCAAATGCAGCCAAGTTCAATACATTGGGTTAATAATTGTCACATTGTTGTCTTTCCTAATTTTGTGTAACTGCTGATTTATTCAAATAGATGCTGGCAAACTTTTAGCTGGCACTTTAAACTTTATCAGTTCAGATACAATGGTTGCACAAACATTCTGACCAACATAATCAATAAGGGATCAGAGGGCCATGATAAATAATTTCTATATTATTGTCAGCTTCATGGATATTTTCATGGAGAAACTTGATGGGATCTATACCAGAGGTGGTATTCTGCCCTTTCGCCCGGGTTCAGATGAACTGGTAGTGGCAGCAGGAGGCTCTGCCCACCCACCCAGACATCATTAGGGACAGGCAAGTGAGCATGCGCTCCCGGTTCCAAAGCGGTAGTGAAGGGTTTCCTGCCTGATCTACATCATTGTGAATGTGGAGGTGATTTGGGTGTCAGGCTTGCAGCGGTTCCTTTAAGAATCTTTGGCCTGCCACACTCTTATTAAGGGGGGGATTTAGCAAAGGGTAGAATGTGTTGTTTTCAAAATAAAAAATTCCTTCCTAGAAGCTCAAGGTCATCTTTTGTCTCCCAAACCTTTACACCTGACCGGAACCAGTTGCGCGTAGATGCCAGCGTGGAAGAAGAAGATTGGACCATGTGATGGACTGTGGGTGTGGGGGCAAGATCATGAACTTTTAACTGGGTGGGATTCTGATGTAACTTTCAGAGTCGGAATCCCATAGCACTATGCCAACATGCCTGCTTTATTAAATTGGAACTTTAAGCTTTGACTCTGATTTAATTTTACTTGGTATTTGGAAAGCTGACATCATTCCGACTTTTGCCCAACTGATGGGTGTGGGTCAACGGAGGGGCTTACCACCCCCAGCAGCAAACCAACAAGCTGCCCCTTCAACCACCAGCGGCCCTTTCTCCCACACCCCCACGGTTCCGTGCAACATTTGATGGGTCCCCAGATAAGGTGGCTTATTTCCTGAATCAAGTATGGGCATACGTTGATCAAGTGGGGCCTCAAAACCCATCTGATCGAGAGTTAATCCAAGAGATAGCAGAGGGGGTGAAGGAAAGGGGGCTGCGCAGTGGATAGCGGAGCTCCATTAGGAAGCGGCTCCTGAGCTCTAGATGCTCCAAATGATGCGCGCCAGGTTTTGCTATGTGGCCCAAAATGTGGATACTGAAGATCAGATCCATGAATTGCGACAGACCAGTCATCCCGTGAAGGAATTAGTTTGGGAATTCCAGAGAATAGCTGGGAGATTATGCTATTGGCCAGACCCTTGGTCTACACATTCAAAAAAGCCTTAGATCCCAAACTGAAAGAAGCTTGTGCCGTAAGGGGGATCCTGGAACATCTCCAAGATTGGTATACCACTGGACTTCAGTGAGGGGTGGGGGGCTGAAGGAGCTTGTTGTTCTTAACAGCTCTGCAATCTTGGCTGCGTTAAACTGTCTAAACAGCAATTCATCAGCTGTTTGGCAGTTTTATTACCTCTTCTTCAGGCTTAGAAGAAGAAGGCGAGTTAATTATGCTTGGGCACTGCTCCGACTAACCTTCCCAGACTATAAATCTGGGATGGAGGGGGGGCACTCGATAGCATAGTATTCTCTGCGTCAAGAATTTCTTCTGCTTTTATCTGCAGAACAAAGGCATCTGCCCATCCTCAGCACAAAGTTTGATTTATTGCTGATTCCAGAATGGGCAGAACTTTTACTTGTGAACTCCTAATTGTATGTATAAATCCTTAGCTTCATTTTTAAAGAATTCCTTCTGATAATTTATTTGCTAAAGAGACACACAAAATGACGCTGAGCAGCTTCGTAGCAGGGGTCGGGCTTTGAAAATATTTTTATGGAGCTCAGAACATTTAAAGAAAAGGAAGTGATTTATCATCAAACTAAACAGCAATTGCTGTATAATCGGCTTGCATAGACTTACTAATTGGCTGAAGAAGATTAAACTTGGAATGGCTTCTAAGCAAAAGTTTCTTCCACGCTCCCCCAACACATCCAAAAGTGCTCCCGTACTAAATTACAGTCACTTCTCCCCCCCTACTTCTGCAGGGGAGTCCCTGACCAGATAAATTTTGCAGAAAGAATTGGTTGAAGCCTTAAAAAATCATGCAGCTGCAATGGAAGTTAAAATTAAGGAGGAGATATCTGCTACTTATAAAGAACTGTCTGAAGAGCTTGTGACTCGGAACTAGGGGATTAGGGATGATATTTTGGTGGCTTTTAATTGCCTCTCAGGATACGTCTCTGGAATTGAAGGCAGATTAGAAGATCTTAGTGATTCTAATATCAACCTGGCAACGAAAATGGATGTGGTTCAACAAAAAGTTGGAGATGCTGAAAATGAAATTATTATGTTATTATGTATAGACAAATGGAATTTTCTTTAAGAATAAGAGGCCTATGCGAGAATAATCAAGAAAATTTGAAGCAGATTTTCTCAGAAGCCTTTGATCAATTGATGGGAAGGCCAGGTGGGAATTATGAATGGCAAATTGAAAAGGTTTATCATGTTAACTCCTGGCTTGCCAGACAAAAGCAATTACCAAGAGACATTGTGGTGTACTTTGCTACAAGAGACATGAGGAATATGATATTGCAAGAGTCTTACAAAACTAAGCTTCAAATTGGGGGTCAGGAGGTGACTGTTTTGAAGGAGATACCACCTAAAATGTTGAGATCAAGGAAAGACTATGTTTTTTTAGTTGAAGAGCTTAAAAATCATCAGTTACAGTTCAGATGGGATGCACCAGGCGGACTAGCACTTATCTATCAGGGGCAAAGATACCCTCTTAATTCAGTATGGAAGGCTCGAGATTTCTACAATAATATATTGAAGGCTGGACATCCCCCCCACCTGGACCTAGAGAAAGAGAACAAGAAGGATAGGATAGATAGCAAACACACAAGTATCAACAAGGTTGGATCAACTTCCTCTCTCAGAGGTACAAGGAGCCAAGGAACAAAGACAAACCCGTGTGATTACCAGGCGAATGGACCAAGAATTAAAAAAGCAACAATTACAACAAACACCTGCCACCGGTCAAGAAGCTACAGGTCTTAGTCTAGAAGCAGTGGGAAGAGCCAGGCCAAAGAGTAAATTCCAGGATGTCCAGATGGCTCTTAAAAAGCTTCAGGGACCTAAAGATGACAACTAAGTTCCTAATGTGGAATGTTAATGGTTTAAATTCCCCACAGAAAAGGAAGAAAATAAATCACTGTCTTAAACAATTCAAGAATGACATAATTTGCTTGCAAGAAACTCATATTAGATCAACTGATCAAAAATACTTGCTTAATACAAGACTTGGACAACACTTTATAGCTTCTGCTCCAAAGAAGAAAAATGATATAGTTATCTACTTAAGGAAGGACATGAGAGCTGAATTAATTGAAGCAGACTCCCGAGGAAGATACATTGCAATAGATCTGGTATTAGAAGGGAAAAGGATACTGCTATTGGGAATATATGCTCCCAATCAACAACAAGACAAATTTTATAAAAAGCTCCATGCTAAGATAGTACATTGGGATTATAGATCCTGCATATTACTGGGTGACTGGAATAGCGTTATGGATACCAAGAAAGATAAGAAGGCTTTTCGGCAAAATATTCAAATGCGAGCGAAACTACCTAAGTCCTTTTTCGACATGATAGATGATTTCAAACTGAGAGATATTTGGTGAGAAAGGAATGCAGAAGAATACAACTTTACTTTCTTTTCTGATAGACACCAATCCTTTTCCAGGATTGACTTCATACTAACAACCAATGATTTGCTTTCTAGGGTAAAGAAGACAAAGATATGTTCCAGAGTTCATCTGGAAATAGTATGGGACGCAAGTAAAGCGTATATGAGAAGAGTTTTGATAACTCTAAATAGATTACATAGACGTAAACAGGGGGAAAATAGAATCGAACTTGAAGATGAAATTAGGAAGAAAGAGCAGGAGTTAATGTTTAAACCAGGAGATAAAAAGATTAAAGAAGCAATTGCCTTATTAAGAGACCAATTTAATATGCTGATTTCAGACCAGGTAGCTACCAATCTGCTATATGCAAAACATAACACTTTCTGTAATGCAAATAAATCTGGTAGATGGTTAGCATATTTGATTAGGAAAAAACAGAAATCTTGTAATGTATCAAAATTATATTATAAAGGGAAGGAAGTGTATCAACAGGATGAGATTCAAAAGGTCTTTCGTGAATTCTTTATAGGATTGTATACGAGTGATAAAATTCAAGGCCTAGATATAGATAGATATCTGGACAAAGAAAAAATACCCATAGTTAAAGATGAGCAGAGGGAAAGACTGAACCAACCAATAACTTCGGGGGAAATTCTACAGGTAATTAAACAGTTAAAGGCAGGGAAAGCACCGGGTACAGATGACTTTACAGCGGCTTATTACAAAAATCTACAATTAGAAATGGTAGAACCTCTTAAGGTATTATTTAATAAGATTCAAGTGGAAGGGAAGGTACCCCCATTTTGGAAGACAGCTTTCATATCCCTGATACCTAAAGAGGATCGATATCTTAGTCAACCAAAAAATTATAGACCTATATCATTACTCAATATAGATTATAAAATCTTTACCAAAATACTAGCAAATAGGTTACTGTTGGTTATCCAGCAATTGATTCATAATGATTAAACAGGTTTTATTCAAGGGAGACAAATGAGAAGTAATGTAAGACTAATTGTTAATATATTAGAATACTTGGGAAAGAATAACCAAATCCCTACTGCGCTTATATTTTTAGATGCTGAGAAAGCCTTTGATCGAGTGAATTGGCAATTCCTGCTGAAAATATTGCAAAAAATGCAAATAGGAGAGCACTTTTTACAATCAATTAAAGCAATATATCAGCAACAAACAGCTCAAATTATAGTTAATGGAAGTTTAACAGACTCATTTCAAATTGAAAAAGGTACAAGGCAGGGTTGTCCCTTGTCCCCATTATTGTTTATCATAACTTTGGAACTATTGTTGAATAAAATACGGGGTTCAGAGGATTTACAGGGAATTAAGATTAGGCAGCAAGAATATAGAGTACGTGCTTTTGTAGATGATTTGGTTATAACATTAACCCAACCACAGGAATCTAGTAAGGTTTTAATGAACATGATTAATCAATATGGTCAAGTGTCAGGATTTAAAATAAATTTAGGGAAAACAAAGATAATAGCTAAAAATATGAACACTAAACAAAGGGAAGAACTAGAAGGAATGACAGGATGTGAAATAGTTAAAAAGGTCAAATATTCAGGAGTTTATATCTCAACCTCAAATGGGAAGTTATATAAATATAATTATGAGCCACTATGGCTTAGTATACAGACAGAGATGAAAAAATGGGAGAAATTACAGTTATCTTTGCTGGGAAGAATAGCAGCAGTGAAAATGAATATTCTACCTAAATTTTTATTTCTTTTTCAAATGTTACCAATAGTCAAAAAAGATGCGAGTTTGCTAGAGTGGCAGAAGGGCATTAATAAATTTGTATGGGCAGGGAAGAAGCCGAGAGTAAAACTTAAAATAATGCAAGATGTGCGTGAGAGGGGAGGTTTGAAACTACCTAATTTAAAACTGTATTATGAAGCAGTAGTTTTATCTGTAATTAGTGATTGGACTAATTTAATAGATGATATAATACTTAATATTGAAGGGCATGATTTGGTATATGGTTGGCATGCTTACCTGCTATACAACAAAGTAAATAGAGAAGTAAATATTTGTAACAAAATTAGGCTTGGGGGAGTGTTGGGTTTAAAAGCACTATGACTATGCATGTATACTGTTTTGTCTTATTTTTTAAATAAAGAAGGAGGAAGATATGTTATGTATATTGAAATGGAATTATAAATACCATCAATACAAAATGGAGTTTGCTCAGAGGCTGAAATACACCAAGTGAATGAGAGGAAGAGTGGGAAGCAGAGGAGAGAAGGAAGGTAGGAAGAGAAGGATAGGAGAGAGGGCGGGGGGGAAGATGAGGAAAATAAGGAGGAGTGGAAAGGGGAGAGAGGAGAAGGAGAAAGAAAGGGGAAATAGAGTAGAGAAGGATGATGGAGGGAAGAAAGTAGGTAGGGAGGGGGAGGAGAGAGGGAGAAGAAAGTGTTGGATAAGGCACAAATATGGTGTATGAAGAGCAGAAGAGCCAACAATTGTTTTTTGGGAGCTGATGGTAGGATGAATTGATGTAAATATTTAATAATACAACACAATATTGGCTATGTAATAGTATAAATGTGATTATATGTTATGAAACTGGAAAATAAAAGAAACTTTATACCAAAAATAAAAGATTGGTATACCACTGCAATCATACTAGACCATGAAATTAACACCTATCGAAAGCCTGGTACTGGAACCCCTGCCAAAAAGCCTTTGGGCCAACGTACGCAGAGGCAGCGAGCTGAGAGGCCTCTACCAACCCCCCGTGGGGCCTTCATAAAGTGCTACAGATGCAGTCAGATGGGGCACAGAGCAACAGAATGCCTGGCCCCAACTCCTGTTCCACAAAAGCGCCAACCACCTGCCAGCGCGATGAAGAAAAAAAACAAAAAAGCCACCCAAAAGGAGCCATTTACAGCAGCCAATGGAGGTGGAGAACCCTGCTATTGAAGAAGCCCCTGGGGCCTCGGAGGAGGAGGATGAAAATGCCAAAGATGACCCAAAGGTGAGTGCCCCTATTCCCTCCTTTACCATAAAATCCCAACTACAAGTGCCCAGAACAGGGGTAGAAGGGGAAGTTGGGGCAATCATAGACACCAGCTGCACCAGATGTTTAATCAGCATGTCAATAGTGGAGCAGCTAGGTATACGCACAAGACCCCTAACCCACCCTATTCGGTTCGAGCAAGTAGATGGAACCCTAATTGGGGGCGCCCCGGCCACAAAGATCACTGAATTAGTAAAGTGGAAGATAGGCCGACACTATGAGTTCATCAGATTCATTGTAGCCCCCAAAATGCAGGAGTCAATTATCTTGGGACTTGCATGGTTGGACAGGTGGGCACCTACTATCAAGTGGGAGGACGTTGTTAGAATATTGATCATTGATTTTGGCCCGTTTGGCCTAAAGACCACCCAGGAACAATTAGAACCAACAGCCCAAACCGTCCAGAACCTGCAGCCCCCGCAGCAGACACCAAACCTCCGGGGATCCAACGAATGCGAAAGGCCTACTGGGACTTGGCGGGTGTATTCAGTGAGGAAGACGGAGACTACCTTCCACCTCACCGCCCCACAGACTGTGCGATAGACTTCAAACCAGGGGTAGCCTTACCAAAAACAAAAATGTACTCTATGACTCCTAAGGAGATGACTGAATTGAAGTACATCAACACCAATTTAAAAAGGGGTTTTATTGAACCAACCAAATCGAAGGTAGTGGCCCCAGTGCTCTTCAGAGAAAAGAAAGATAGTGGAGTTTGCCTCTGTGTAGATCTGCGAGCTTTGAATGCAGTATGCGAAAAGAACACCTATCCCCTCCCACTCATAAAGGATATGTTGAACCACTTGACTAAAGGCAAAATCTTCACCAAGCTGGACTTAAGAGAGGCATATTACCGCATATGAATCCGAAAAGGGGATGAGTCGAAAACTGCATTTAACACTCCCCTGGGAAGCTTCCAGTACAAAGCCATGCCTTTTGGACTACAAGGAGCACCCGCAGTTTTCATGCAGTACATAAATGAGGTGTTACATGACCACCTGTACCGTGGAGTACTCATTTTTTTATGACATCTTGATTTTCTCTGAGACCTTAGAAGAACATGTAAAACTGGTGCGTCAAGTTCTGAAAAAACTTCTAGATGCCAAGCTGCATGCCAAGTTGTCAAAGTGTGAGTTCCACAAGACCTCACTAGATTACCTGGGGTATTGTATCTCCAACGAAGGAATAGAAATGGATCCAGGAAAAGTAAAAACGGTGTTGGATTGGAAACCTCCCAGTACTTGCAAACAACTACAAAGCTTTCTTGGATTTGAAAATTTTTATAGGCAGTTCATCCCAACTTTCACTGAAATTGCCCTACCATTAACTGAGCTACTAAAGATGGGTCCTTCCCCAATAAAGCCAAAAGCTAACCAACCACTAAGGTGGACAATGGACTGTCAAAAAGCCTTTGAGAAATTAAAACGGCTCTTTGCCCAAGAGACCATCTTGCAGCATCCCGACCCAGAACAACCATTTATAATCCAGACAGATGCCAGTGACGTAGCAATAGCTGCAGTACTACTACAAAAAAGTAAAGAAGGCCACCTCTTGCCTTGCACTTATATCTCCAAGAAACTCACCCCTACTGAAAGAAGGTGGCCCATTTGGGAGAAAGAGGCATTTGCAATCAGGTAGAGCATGCTCACCTGGAGACATCTCCTAGAAGGGGGGGACATACCATTCGAGGTCTGGACTGATCATAAAAACCTTGAAGCACTTTTAGCTCATCGGAGGTTATCCCCTAAGCAGGTACGCTGGGCACAATACTTAAACACATCCCAGCAGGAAAGAACTTGTTAGCAGATGTTCTGTTGGGAAAACCGCAATACGACAGTAAGAAGGAAGAAGTCGTCCACCCCATCATATCTCCCTCTCACCAAAAAGCAGCTCTAGTCACCACTCGGAGCCAAGATAAGTTGACGACTGAGCTGAAGGCAGCTCTCCGGACAGACCCGTGGTTCAACAACAACAAGGACATCCTAACGGTGAACGAGGGCTTAGCCTGGAAAGAGTCCAAGCTATACGTTCCTGCAGAGATGAGGCTGCAAGTGCTACAATGGAGTCATGATGCAAAACTAGGAAGCCACTTCGGATTCCTAAAAATACTCCACCTCACCAGACATCACTTTTGGTGGCCAAGGATGAAATCGGAAGTTGAAGATTATGTCAAAAGCTGTGCTACTTGTGCCGCAATGAAAACCCAGCCAGGAAAACCCTCTGGACTACTACAACAATTGGCCAGCCCCAGCTGACAGTGGGAAGAGATCGCCATGGATTTCATTGTCGAGCTTCCAAACAGCGGCGGTAATAGAGTAATCTGGACAGTTATTGATTTGTTTTCCAAGCAAGTGCATTCCATCGCTTGTTTGGGGTTTCCATCTGCAAAGAAATTATTGAAAATGTTTGTGAAACACATTTATGGCTTGCACGGGGTGCCAAAAAGGGTCATTTCAGATCGCGGAGTTCAGTTCACCACTAAGTTCTGGAGAGAGTTCCTCAAATCAATTGGGTCCATGCAGGGGCTCAGCTCAGCATTTCATCCCAGCACCAATGGCACAGCAGAGAGGGCCAATCCGATGGTGGAAAAATACCTCTGGTGTTATGTGGACTATCAGCAAGACAACTGGTCAGACTTACTACCCTTTGTTGAAGTGGCATACAACAATGCAGTCCACAGCAGTACCGGTTTAACTCCATTCCAGATTACCAGTGGCATGGAGTTCGTTCCCATGCCTGAGCTGCCAAAGAACCTCCCTCCTCCATTCTGAATGAATGGATGGACACACTGAAGAAGGGATGGGAAAATACAAAGAAGGCTCTAACCGATGTGGCAGAAGCCTACAAGAAGCAAGCTGATAAACATTGTCCCCTTCAACCCCCTTTCAGTGTGGGGGACAAAGTTTTTTTTAGTCTACCAAATACATAAGATTGAGGATGCCTAGCAAGAAACTGGATCCAAAATTCCTAGGACTTTTCCCAATAGAAAAGATAATTAACCCAGTTACAGTTAGACTCAGCCTACCCAGAATCCTAGGGAAAATTTGCCCAGTATTCCATTGTAGCTTGTTAAAACCTGTAAGGGGATCTAGCATAAGGCCATCTCCCCCTCCTCCTGTAGTGGTAGAAGGGGAAACACATTATGAAGTGAAAAAAATCTTGGATTCCAGGATGTATAGAGGTTGCTTACAATATTTGGTGCATTGGAAGGGTATCCTTTGTCTGAAGCTACATGGGTGAAAAGTTGGGATTTAAAAGCAGATGAATTGGTGAAACAATTCCATGAGAAGTTCCCTGATAAGCCAAAGGGTCCCCCTGGGGGAGGAAGGGGTGTTTTTTTTAAAGTCCCATTTTGAAAGCTTCTTCTCAAAGAGAAGGAAATTGTGGGAGGCTTCTTTAGAGGAGACGAGGCCAGAGCAGCATTGAAGCCCTTTCCAGCCTCGAACGCAACCGGACCGTACTGGTATGGAGGAGTGTCCAGTCCAATACCAAAGAATTACAATTTTTTTTAAAAAAAAAATCTTGATATTCCCTTTAGGTGTTGGGCTAAGATGAAATATCAAGCAATATGTATTTTCAGGGAAGTAGTAAATACAATAAATACGTCTAGCTGTTGCTAATATGTTGATTTTGGATTTGTTGTTGTCATATTTTTTCTTAGTGGTTGCTTGCCTCGCCTGCCCGTCTGCTGCTCACTTGCCCCACCATGCCTGCCTGTTCGCCACTCAATCACTGCTAGCTTTTCCCTGGCCATGTCTGATGGCCTGGCACAAGTGGCACTGGTATGCAATGTGTTGCCTGTGACCATCGCCACCATTGTTGCCCTGTTTGCACTGGCCATGTGCCCCATTGCCTGCCAGTGCTGCTCACAGCTGCACACCGGACCCGGTCAGGGGAACGGCCTATTATGCCAGAGGAACAGCATTCCAGCGGAGTTGCTCAGAAGGCAGCCACCAGCTTCAGTCTTTAAGGTACTTCAACACAGAGGAAAGGGGGGCCATAATGGGCCTTCCGAGCACCTCCACTGCAAAGGGAGGCAGAAAAATTTGGCTTCTTTCTGCCGCGGCATTCAACATGGCTGCTTTTCTCCTTCTTGGGCTCATGCAAACAGAGCAAACATGCTCTGAGAAGGAGATGAGAAGCAGAAAGGGTGAAGACTAGAAGACTTGGCCAAACTTTTCTGTAGATTCAGTGGCCATGATTTGGGTGGGTGTGGCTTGGTGGAGTGGTGTCGAGCTACCTTGCCGTACTCCCACTCAGTCACATGAAGCTCTCAACCAAGTCACACAAACTGAACTGGTAAGGAAAAAAAATGAAACCCAACACTGCTCAGGTAGCTATGGAAATTTAAATCAATAAACAAATGCTGTACAATGTTTAAAAATAATGAAGAATTTAATGTTACTCTGTCCTATGGTCCCTGCAGAGTTCAGAATTGAACATTACAATTACATAAAGGCCATTCTTGGAAGATCATCTCTGATTCAAGCTATTTGAAAGTTTATATCACACATTATTTTCATCCACTGAGCTGGAAATAGGCTCTGCATCCTCCTGAATATCCCAGCAGAACTTAAAGGGCAGCTTCTCCATCCTCTCCTTAAAGACACAGTCAAACCTTTCACTCTGGGCAACAGTCATGTGGTTCTTCCAGTCCCCAACAGTGCCTGGGAAACAATAGTTAAAATATCTTAACAGTTTTTTTATTCATTTTATCTAGAAGCTATTTATGTCATCCTATCACCAAAATGATCATTCTTATGCATTTTTCTATGACTAAGTTTGTGTTTGAATGTATAAACAGTCATGTAAACAGGAAGTATACCCTGCTCCTGTTCCATGGTTTTTTGTCTGAGAACATAGTAAAAATCTGCTCCTTAGCAGTTCTTTAAAGTAAATAAATACAACCTCAGATGAACAACATGACATTACACCATGTCATGATTTGTTTTTGAAAAAGAAAACCAAAATGGAGAAGCTGTGTATGTAAAACTTAAGATTCAATAATTTTGGAAGAATTTTGACCTACTATTCTTTACAACATGGCTTTGGTTAAATGAAGTTTGTGAGCATTTTTATTACTTGTTTCACTTGAGGTTTCACTGTAGCATTTCAATCAGGTTGAGGTCTGGACTTTGACTGGGCAATTACAATACCTTAATTTTTTTCCTTTTCAGCCATTCTGTGGTATTTTTGCTGGTGTGCTTAGGGTCATTGTCCTGTTGCATGACCCAATGTTGGCCAATCTTTAGCTGTCAGACCGCTGTGACTCTGGAACACTTTGGTATTTAGTGGAGTTGATGGTCAACTCAGTGATTGCAAGTTTAGGGTTAAGAGAAATGATTGATGGCTTTTTGATCATTGGATAGGTCCCTGTAGATTTAGAGGAGACAGTTCTAAGACTGGAGGACAGTGCATTCATATGTCGGAGATACTTTTTTTCAGGTTGATAAGTAGATTATCCTTTCCAGATTGAAATGATTAGTCAGTGACATCACTGTTTCCAGGGAGATGCCCCGGGAGAGGTGCTCCTTTCAAGTTCCCAACAAGGTGCTAGAGTGTATGACAGGAGTTCACGCCACCATGCAGCAGCACTCGGGTTTCAAACATGGGCTTGCTAACTTTCAACCCAATGTCCTAACCATGTGACTCACCACACACCTGGTGTGGGAGATTACCCAAAGTAAAGAGTGAAGAGGTTTTGTCGCCACCATCCTAAAGTGGTCTGTATGAGGTAAAACAATTCCATTCCTGAAGAATCATTACATTGTGCAACCAACAGAATGATCATTGAAACAGGTCAGATTATATCCACATCCGAAGCTTACGGCTGCCTCAAATGTAGGCTGCTGATGAGGCAAACACAACATCATGGAGAGACAGCAGAAAGAGAGGCTGTTGGGACATAGCCATATCACTTTATAAAGCACCTTTGAAGTGAAGGTGACAACCCTGGTTTCAGATGAAGCCTGGCACATTCCAAAAGCCCCAGAATATGAATTATTACTAATCTACCTTTGCGAAGAAAGCTTCCTTTGCTGAAATCTAGAATCTCAGGAGGCATTAACGTGTAGTTTGCTCTAGAATCCACTTTCATGTTATCAAATGTCGCTTTATACACCACCTCATCCACCTCCTTTTCAGTTAGTTCTCTTCCTAGGAAGTTGCATATTTTCAGTACAGAACTTCTCAAATCCTGTAATTTGATAGAGCTTTATATTAGTTCATCTATAACAATGGAGAAAAAATTGTAATTTTTTGTTTATATCTTTGGGAAATTCTCAAAATTATTTCTTCGTTATACAGTATCTTGCATATTAAACTTTAATTATTTTCCTACTGAAAAAATTACCTTGAGATAATTTTTAAAATGAAAACTGTACATAGAAGCAATATGATTGAATTAAAAAAATAAATGCTGCTTTGGGACTTCTGGTGAATGTTTATATGTTTTCTTGGCTGCATCAGAGGGTGGCCAGGTCCCAAGCAAGTTTTAAAAGATGCCTCTCTTAAAAATGGCATTGAGTTGAGTCAATCTCTTCTGAGTCAAATATTATGGAAAATATATTCATATTTATACTCATATTCATATTCATATGTGTTGCAGTATAGCATAGCTATGCTGAAACACTATAGAATAGAAGCAATGATTAACCATATGATTGAATCAGTAAAGCAAACTGGTTAACTCTAGGCATTAAGTAAATTAGTAATTACAGAACCTTAACACTAAGCAGATCAGTAATCACAGACTGATTACAAGCTTGATTAAATCAGGGGTTACAACTGTTTAACTCTCAAACATTAATTAAGGATTGGAAGTTTACACGATGATAAAAGATTTATTGACTATGAGTATTCTTTAGGTCCACATGGAAGTAAATGAGTTACCATATACTGTAAACTTGCATAATCATGATTGGTCCCCATTGGCTATGTAAATCCACCCCTCCCTTGTGTATGTTCAATAAAAAAGGACCCCCAGACTCCGTTCTGGGTCGGTTCGTCCCGAAGGAAATTCGTGTCCGAGTTCTTTTTCCACATTGGCTTCATGAACGACCCGCGGAGAAATCGCATCTGGTGACCCCGACGTGATGATCCGTGTCGCCCACCTCATATCACCCTCAGGCTAGGAAAAGCCTCCCACTCAGGGCCGGCCGTCAGTGAACGGAGCACCCTCCCATTTCGTGAGTATGAGGTCGGGTTTCTCGAAGGAACGCAACTTCGGGATATCTGTAAATTTTCTGGTGTAATTATTCAAGCGATGGGCAAGTCGCTTCCTGTTTTCCCCTTGAAAGCATTTAATTGACTTATTGACTTATGTCAAAAATCATTGTCCAATCTACCCGGAAAAGGGGTCTTTAAAGCTCTCCTTATGGATAAAATTGGGCACCTACTTTCATGAGGAACCCCAAGCCCCTCCCTTACCCTTAATCCCCCAGCAATGCCTTTTCTGTGGGGGAGGGAACCTTGTTTTCATGTTTTTCAGGCCTGGAAGATTTACTCTTCAGGTGAGTAAAGATTTTTTTCTTTTGGGGGAGGAGGAGAGTGTTGCCTTGTGTGTGCATGTATAAGATGAAGGAAATTCCTACTAAAGGTTAGCCTTCACCCTGAGTAAAAACCCTCTGCACATTATCTGGCCAACCTACTCGAAACCTGGCCTCTAGAAGACAGTTTTCATTTAGATTTTGTAACAAGTTTGCTGATTTTCTGGCCACCATCAGATGAACTGAAGAGAAGTTCTACCTGAGTTTCTTCCTCGAAGTGACTAAGGAATCCACAGGGATATGTTAGAAAGCTGTTAATAGTTGTCTTTTAAAAGAAAAGTAGAGCTCAAGCCCCACCCAGATGCAAATGATGTGTTAATAAAATATCTATATATCTTGCTCTTTAAAACTATGCCAGGGCTCAGCTGGGAGGACCAACCTGGAACCCTGGCCAATGCAAACAATGTGGACAAACATCTCTATACATTGTCTCTATAAATCTTGACCTTTAAAAATATGCCAGCGCTGCTGGGAGATCAAGATAGAAACGGAACATCCCAGGGAGAGACAGATATTAACAATCTGGTGCTTAAGGAGATAGAATGGGCATAACTTCGAGCAAAAGTAAGAAATTTAGCAGGTAATGAGGTAAAGCCTGACTGAATGGGAAGACCTAGGTAATTGGACTTGATTACTTTGATGTAATGTCTGTTAAAAAAAAATTCTTAGGTGTGCATCTAATAACATGTAGAATTGAATTGAATTGATGGTGATATGTTTGATCAACTAGCTAAATAAATAAATAAGCTTGGGCTTGAAGCTGTGGGGGAGGGAAGAGTAGTTAGGATTTAAACTGCTCTCTGAGTTTCCCCACTGCTTGGAGAATGAGCCACAAGTTCTCCAAGGAAAGAAATTTGAAGATTTAAAGTGACAGAACCTCCCCCAGGCCTGAAAGTGTTGTTTCATGGTATGTGTGCATGTGTGTGTGTAATCATTTTCAGACCTGGAGGGAAGTTGAGATTCCTTAATAACAGAAAATGGAGCTCATTGGCTTATGTACAGCTCCCTGAAATAATTGTAATGATTGCTTTGTATGAAGAAAGAATGAAATGGGATATTTTTGTGTGTGAAGTTAATTTACACAAGCAGTCTGATTGCAGTGCAAATGTATGTCAATGGTAAAAGATGGTATGAATGTACTTTAATTTCTTTCATATAAAGGAACAGTAAGTTGCAAAGTTGTTTAATGGTATGTATGTGTATGCTTGTGTGTTATCATTTCCAAACCTGAAGGGAGGGTGAGATTCTCTAATAAAATAAAATGAAGCTTGGTGGCTTGTGAAAAAGCTTCCTGAAATAGTTATAATGATTGGTTAGCATGAGCAAGCATGAGCAAGCATGATTGCAGTATGAATGTATATGTCCCCAATGCCCCAGAAAGTGATAAGTGAAGAGATCCAAAGACCTGTGATTGCCTGCGTGAATCCCCCCTCCCCTTTTCCCTCTGGGTCATTCTTTGGAGGGATGCAGGTCGGCAATTGGAAAGATAATGAGTGGCCCCCTGAACGCATTATTGCTTATTATGACCCCACAACATGGGCAGAGGATGGGTCGTGGGGTTACCGAACACCCATTTATATGCTTAATAGGATTATACGATTACAAGCTGTTTTAGAATTAGCCGGGAATCGCATTGATAGAGCACTCACTGCTATAGCTACAGCACAGGATAAGTTACGTACAGCAGTTTATCAAAATCGCCTAGCTTTAGATTATTTACTGGCTAAGGAAGGGGGAGTATGTGGGAAATTTAATCTTACAAATTGTTGTCTCCAAATTGATGAAACTGGCAAGGTAGTGGCCGATCTCACCGCGGACTTGCGGAAATTGGTTCACGTACCCGTGCAAAAGTGGACAGGATTAATGGATGATGCAGGCTTCCTGGGAGGAATTTTCCACAATTGGAAACAAGCCGCCTTCATGGCAGGCATGGCGCTCGTAGGGTTTCTCCTTTTGCCCTGCTTAATCCCAGTGATCCGAATCATCATTCAATCCACAGTAGAAAGTATGACACAGGGCAAAAACATTAACACAGCAACCTTTGATTCGCAACACAAAGCCCTGCTAACAGCCTTCTCTGATGAAGACCTCGAGAAAGACAATACTCCCTTCCGACTCCACAAAATTTAAAACAAAAGGAGGAGATGTTGCAGTATAGCATAGCTATGCTGAAACACTATAGAATAGAAGCAATGATTAACCATATGATTGAATCAGTAAAGCAAACTGGTTAACTCTAGGCATTAAGTAAATTAGTAATTACAGAACCTTAACACTAAGCAGATCAGTAATCACAGACTCTTAATTACAAGCTTGATTAAATCAGGGGTTACAACTGTTTAACTCTCAAACATTAATTAAGGATTGGAAGTTTACACGATGATAAAAGATTTATTGACTATGAGTATTCTTTAGGTCTACATGGAAGTAAATGAGTTACCATATACTGTAAACTTGCATAATCATGATTGGTCCCCATTGGCTATGTAAATCCACCCCTCCCTTGTGTATGCTCAATAAAAAAGGACCCCCAGACTCTGTTCTGGGTCGGTTCGTCCTGAAGGAAATTCGTGTCCGAGTTCTTCCACATTGGCTTCATGAACGACCCGCGGAGAAATTGCACATATGTATTTACATTTATATTTATAATGCAATTCAATGCAATACAATACAATAAAATAAAATATAATAGGCTAAGATTTTTCTGATTGCAGGTAAATTGTGCTAATTGGATTTTCCTTATATATTAAGTAAGTCTATCAAAAATTAGATCAGCTTTATTTTGCTGAACTTGTTAAGAAGTTCTCTAGAAGATCACAGAAATAATCAAGATTGGCTCTGTGGTCGCCTCGGCTACTCCCTATTGGAAAAAGTTATTTTCACATCCCATCATTTCCAAAACTTTCTGTGCTTAATGATTGTTCATATTGCACAACACAACACAACATAACAGAAACACATCTTACCTTTTTCATTTCTTCATAAGACAGGAAGAGAATATTGAAATCACCCTTATGAGCAGACCAGCCTTCTATATGGTCTAGCCATGAACTACAAACCACTGATAGGAGAAAAATGAGTTACATATAAAGATTAATGCTTGAATTTCCCCCACAACTTTATGATCCTGGTGGGTCTAAAGATCAAAGCATGATAGTTTAAGAAGAGGCTACCTTAATATTTACACAGTAATTTACATAGAAATACAAAACACGAACTGTAAAACACTGATAGGTTCATCTCGGTCATGCAATGATGCAGCTGGCCATCTGTGTCAGGGATAATAATAACAATAGCACTTAGACTTATGTACAGCTTCATAGTGCTTTTACAGTCCTCTATAAGCAGTTCACACAGTCAGCATATTGCCCCCAACAATCTGGGTCCTCATTTAATCCACCTCGAAAGGATAGAAGGCTGAGTCAACCTTCAGCCTGGTAAAATTCGTTCTGCCAAACTGCTGGCAGTTGGCAGTCTACAGAAGTAACCTGCAGTACTGCATTGTAACCACTGTGCCTCCTCAGCTCTTTCTACATTATTCATGCTTGAGTTTCCTCCATTGTGATCCTGGTGGGCCTAAAAATCAAAGCATGAGAGCACAACTGAGGGGCTACCCTAACATCACTGAGTGGAGAGGACAGAGAAAAAATGAGAATTGTAACTAATGAGATTGCATACTCCAACTTGTTATGGGGGATTTTTGCCAATATGCTGTTATATTGTTTCATTTCTTTGCTTTTTCTTATTTGGAACTTTGGGGCAATCTGGTTTAATTTTTTTATACTTCTTTAACTAACTCTTGTTATCTCTTTTCTCTTACACTTTAGGAGGGTTACAGAGTGCTCCTGGGGACTGCAGGGGGAAAAAGTGAGCAAAATATCGCCTGGTTTTTGCTTATTTCTGCCCTCCCCAGCCCCCAGCAGCACTCTGTATGCCTCCTAAAGGCGATACACGGCCACTTTGGTGAAGGAGGCAGGCTTTCTGGAGACAAAAAATGCTGTATTCAGTGTATTAGATTCACCCTGATTTTCAGCCTCTTTTTTAGTTTAGTTTAGTTTAGTTTATTTGGATTTATAGGCCGCCCTTTTCCCTGAGGGGACTCAGGGCGGCTTACAATCATTAGGGAGGGGGTGCAATTCAAAACAAACAATATGTGAACAAAATAAATAAAGTAATAAAAACACAACTTGCATTCAACATTCAACACTCGGGTGGGGCAAATTAGAGACTTATCCCCAGGCCTGTTGGGATAGCCAGGTCTTAAGGGCTGCGCGGAAGGCCTGGATGGTGGTGAGGGTGCGTATCTCGACGGGGAGATCGTTCCACAGGGTCGGAGCTGCAACAGAAAAGGCTCTCCTCCGTGTGGTCGCCAGTCGACATTGACTGGCGGATGGGATTCGGAGGAGGCCCAGTCTGTGCGATCTTATCGGTCGGAGGGAGGTAATCGGCAGAAGGCGGTCTCTCAAGTACTCAGATCCACTACCATGAAGGGCTTTAAAGATGGTCAACAGGACCCTGAAGCGCACCCGGAGATCAACAGGTAGCCAGTGCAGCTCGCGGAGGATGGGTGTTATGTGGGCGAACCGCGGTGCGCCCACTATCACTCGCGCGACCGCATTCTGAACTAACTGCAGCCGCCGGATGCACTTCAAGGGCAGCCCCATGTAGAGCACATTGCAGTATTCCAGCCTAGAGATCACAAGGGCTCGAGTGACTGTTGTGAGAGCCTCCCGATTCAGGTAGGGTCGTAACTGGCGGACCAGGCGAACCTGGGCAAATGCCCCCCTGGTCACAGCCGACAGATGATGGTCGAGAGTCAGCTGTGGATCCAGGAGGACTCCTAAGTTACGAACCCTATATGAGGGGTATAAAATTTGACCCCCAAGCCTGATAGATGGAACATTAGCCAAATTGTTGGGAGGGAAACACAACAGCCACTCGGTCTTGTCCAGGTTGAGTACCAGTTTGTTAGCGCTCATCCAGTTCTTAACGGCCTCAAGACCCTGGCTCATCACGTCCACCGCTTCATTGAGTTGGCACGGGGCGGACAGATACAGTTGCGTATCGTCCGCGTATTGATGGTATTTTATTCCGTGCCTCCGAATGATCTCACCCAGCGGTTTCATGTATATGTTAAATAGTAGGGGGGATAAGACCGAACCCTGCGGCACCCCATATTTTAGGGGCCTCAGGGATGATCTCTGTCCCCCGACCAACACCGACTGCGACCTGTCCGAGAGGTAGGAGGAGAACCACTGCAAAACAGTGCCTCCCACCCCCACCTCCCGCAGTCGTCGCAGAAGGATACCATGGTCGATGGTATCGAAAGCCGCCGAGAGGTCAAGGAGAACCAGGATGGACGCATGGCCTCCATCTCTGGCCCTCCAGAGATCATCGGTCAATGCGACCAAAGCGGTTTCTGTGCTGTAACCGGGTCTGAAGCCGGACTGGAAGGGGTCAAGGTAGCTAGCTTCCTCCAAGGCCCGTTGCAGCTGGAAGGCCACCACCTTCTCAACAACCTTCCCAACAAAGGGAAGGTTAGAGACAGGACGGTAGTTATTTAAAATGGCTGGATCCAAGGATGGTTTCTTCAGGAGGGGTCTCACCACCGCCATTTTAAGTGCGGCGGGGAAGTGCCCCTCCCGAAGGGAGGCGGTTACGACCGCCTGGATGCAGCCACGTGTCACCTCACTGCTGTTGGCAACCAGCCAGGAGGGACACGGGTCCAGAATACAGGTGGAGGCACTCACAGCTCGAATGGCCTTGTCCACATCCCCAGAGGCAACATCCTGAAACTCAACCCAGAGATGGTTTGCCAAGTGATCCTCTTGTGTCCTGGCTGGATCTGCAGCGGTGGAGTCCAAGTCCGACCGAAACCGAGCAACTTTGTCCGCTAAGAATTTGGCATAATCCTCAGCTCTACCCTGCAAGGGTTCCCCCGTATCCCTCCTATTTAGGAGGGAACGGGTTATCCTAAACAGGGTGGCTGGGCGGGACTCAGCGGATGCAACCAAGGTGGCAATATGAGATCTTTTTGCTGCCCTAAGTGCCCTGATGTAATCCTTGGTGCAAGTTGTTAGGAGTGCTCGGTTCGACTCGGACTTTTCGGACCTCCACAAGTGCTCTAGGCGTCTCCTCCGGCGCTTCTTCTCCCGGAGCTCCTCGGTGAACCAAGGAGGCCTCCGGGATCCGCTGACCCGGAGGGGCCGTAGTGGCACAATCCGGTCGAGAGACTCCGATGTCGCCGAGTATCAGGCAGCAGCCAGAGTCTCCGCCGAACTGTGGGCGAGAGTATCAGGAATAACCCCAAGCTCCGTCTGGAACCTCAAAGGGTCCATCAGTCGCCTGGGGTGGAACCACCTGGTCGGTTCCTCCTCCCTACGGTGGGGGTTTGGCCTCCGGAAGTCAAGCCTCAGTAGGCAGTGGTCTGACCACGACAGGGGTATGGTCTCATTACCCCTCAGACCAAGATCACACATCCACTGCTCCGAGAGAAATACGAGGTCGAGCATGTGACCCGCTGAGTGGGTTGGGCCCCGAATTACCTGGGTTAAGCCCATGGCTGTCATGGAAGCCATGAACTCCTGCACCCCATCAGAGTGTTCACCGAGCGATGGCAAATTGAAGTCCCCCAGAACCATAAGCCTGGGGAACTCAATTGCCAGCTCGGCTACTGACTCGAGGAGCGAGGGGAGGGCTGCTGCAACGCAGTTGGGAGGCAGGTACGTTAGCAGCAGTCCCACTTGACCCTTGAGGTCCAACTTCACCAGCAGAGTCTCACACCCGACAAGCTCCGGAGCAGGGACCCTACGAGGTACTAAAGACTCCCGGATAACAACAGCCACACCGCCACCCCTTCCCTGGGCTCTCGGCTGATGAAGCACCTGAAATCCTTCTGGGCACATCTCTACAAGGGGGACTCCTCCTTCTGTGCCCAGCCAGGTTTCAGTAATACATGCCAGGTCTGCCCTCTCGTCTAAAATTAAGTCCCGGACGAGAGGAGCCTTGTGAACAACAGACCTGGCATTTAGCGACAACAGCCTGAGACCAGGGTCCTGATTACCCACGCCATCTGGCCTCGGAGTGGGACTCATAGGGCCGGAAGGAGGGATCTCTGTGATGTAGCGAACCCTCCTTCCCCGGTAATGGCCAGTCCTAAAGTCCCCGCCATATCTGCCCCTCCCTGTTATGACCGTAATGTTCCGACCCACTCCCGTGGCCGTGGTTCCCTCAGCCACCCCTATGGCTCCCGCATTCCCCAGCAGGCCCTCCGAATCAGTCACACTCATGTACTCACTCAGTCAGTCCCCACGTGGTAATTAAAACACAAAAATACAGCAAAATGGAATAATAAAAGTGGGATCATTCATTCTATCACTAGCAATCCCATGCACTCACCATACCAGTGAAAAATTAAAATTAAAAGTTAAAAATTACGGAGCACTGCAACAGTGCGCTATCAGGCGGTGATGTAAAAAATGAGGAGGGAGCTGCTCCGTTCTTCTCCCTCTTCTATGTCCCAAAGGAAAGTCCACAGCTGGAAGGTCAGAAGTCAATGATATACACGGCAGTCGCATGGGGGGGGGGGCAAGGCAAAAATGCCTGATGTTTGTAAACAGGGCCTGTCCAGTCTTGTTCCTCTTAAGGTCCCAGCGGAGGTCAGCAGACCACGTAAAAGACAGTCTCTTTCCTGAGGTTATATAAGGTCCATAGTCCAGTGGGCCAAAGTCTGAAGCTGGCCCCAGCTGCTCAAGGCAGAGGGGGAGAAAGCACCAGTTTTCTTTTCTTTTTTGAGGGGAAAAGATGTGTCTTATACTCTGAAAATTACGGTAGTTGGGAGAATCAGTAAAAATACCACCTCTAACTGGCTCTGCCTCCATCTATTCTCTGCTTCCTGAGTCCCAGCTGATCGAGAGAGAATGGGGATTGTTAGGTAAACTCCCCATTGGGAGAGCGAGTATGTTCAGAGAAGCATTGTTAGAGTTGTGTTGGAGAACACATAAACCAGCATTACAGAGACACTGCAGTTTAAATAGGCTTTTACTTTCATGGATATAGAGGTATCAGAGTCCATCAAACAGTCCAAGTCATATATGGATAATACAGTCGGTCATCAATGTCTTTCAGTTAAGGGATAATCCAAATAACATAGTCTAGTATCATACAATCAGTCCGGTACACAAAGTTTGCTAATAGTTGCAAAACTTACAATCGCTCACGGCACTTTCTAAATCAGCCCAACATCGAACAAACACAGAGAGAGAGCTAACAGACATTCTGACTCCCTCTTATGGCCGATTGAGGAAAACAGCACCCAATCACATTTTATAGAATGCTTTAAAGAAATAGTTACAGCATTGCTACATGATTTATATATTGCCAACTCAACTGTTAGAATTATATTCCTAACAGGGATTTTGCCATAACCTTCCCCTGGAGTGGTGAGGGAATGGAGATTTTACAGTATACTTCACCTGCCATGCCTACCACACCATCCCATGCCCACCAAGCCAAGCCCACAGTACTGACAGTTAAAAATTTTTTGAATCCCACGACTGCAAACTTCCTACTATAAAATATTTGTGTAGAGTTTGGACAAATTACTGGACGAGTATAGAGAATCATTATTCATTATGTAAGGAGAGAGAGTGAATTGTTGCTCTTGGTGGGAAATGGATTGAAATATATTTATAGTCTTTCATCCAAAACAAAAATGGACAAAACATTGTCACGATCAAATTCTTCTTACCTTTGCCAGCCAAAAACTTCTCAAAAAATATATCGAAGTCTTTTGGGGTTTCTATTTTGACTGATACTTTGTGAAAATGGTAGCTAGAAACCAAGATATCCTTTGGATTTCTAAGCACATAAATAATCTGTAAGAGAAAGATGATAATACCTAGTCAAAAAAAAAACCAAGACAAAAAGAAGAAGAAAAGACAAATTGACAGCAAAGCGTACAGAGAGTTCATCAAGTAACTTTCATACATTCATCTAACAGGTTCCATTCTATCAGGGGATCTCAAAGCTCATTAGCAAAACCATATTTGAGAGCCTTTCAGCAGATCACAAGGATTGGGGCCAAACTTGACTTGGAGGAATGATTTTCCATATGGCAGACAACACAGAAGAAAAGGTTTTCCTCATGGATCCTGCCTGACAAATATCCCTAGCTGATGGGACCCCGACATGCCTTTCCTGCTGGACTTGATGAAATGCATAGCTGTCACTGGGGAGAGGAGATTCTTCAAATAACATGTTCCCAACTAAGGAAGGGGTTTAAATGTCAAAAAAAGAACCATGAATTGAATGTAGAAGCAGACAGGTTAGCAATGCAGTTTCCAAAGCAGAGGTGTAAGGAATGCAGTTCTAGAGAATAGACCAATGCCCATTGTATCTGCATTTTGCACCAGTGAAGCTTCCAGTGACTAGGACATGAGTGACTGAGAGTAGAAATTGTGCAAAGGGATTTGAGGGACAAAAATAGCATCCCTCAACTTGACATCCTCCAGATATGTTAAGATCGCAACTTGACTTGCAACACCAAGTGTTACGATCTACCTGGGTGTGTCACCTTGGGAAAAATAAGTTTAAGGGGTTTGATATTCAGTTTGGTTGTTAGCTGTTTCTGCTGGGCATGACCTTGTGATATTAACACTGTTTTGTTTGTATTTCCCCCCCGACCTCACACTTCAGAATTTGCTATTCCAACATATTGGAACAATGTAATATTTGTTTGTGCACCCTTGCCTATTTGTTAATAAAACATTCAGACACAGAGCTAAACGAAATGAATGCAGGCAGCTACCCACACTAGCTCACAAGTTAACAAAACATGTCCTACTTTTGCTCTTCTTTTTCGTAATCCTTTGGGTACCAAATAGTAGGGCAGATGGGAACAAATGACACGAGGTGATGGGCGACTAGGTAAATCTACATGGAATATATTATACTCCAGAAATGGTGCTCGGTCAAATAGGGTAATATTTTCAGTTCCATCTCGGTGACCTTCATAAGTAATCAAGCTGACAATATTCTGAGTCCATATTGTGCCTGCAAATAAGGAATAATTAAATTAATTCACCCATCATTATTTGGAGAAAGTTGAACTTATGCAAAGCCAACCTTCCTATCAGGGAGAAGAGCAAATGTTTCAGAGATAGCAATAGCAATAGCATAGGACGTCCGGGGAGGGGTCTGGCGCCGTCGGTAGCTTAACAGAGCTGCCCCCAGAGTTCTGGTTCGTTATCTACTCAATATCAAGAAGATAACTCTTTTTTCAGACAAGAAAAAAGCAGTGAGGAATCTCAGCTGGTAAGAATCTTCTTTGAAGTTCACAGTTTGTTTCTTTTTGGGCTGTGGACGGAGCGGGAGGATCAACCCAAAGCTGAGTCATTCAACTCCGACCTGAACTTCTTAGCTGTTATTCACAGCACAAGACAGGAACCCCTCCCCCTTAGGACAATCTTTAGAAAACAGACTATTGAAAATCAATACAAGCAAAGACCAAACTTGTGAACTTTAAAATTTTTCTCTATCTGAAATACCAGCTTCAATGTTATAAAAATCTCTTTTGTTTAATTGTCTTCAAAATGGCGTTTACAGCTTCTGCATTTGTTATCTCCGGCTTCCTGGTACAGAATCAAAAGAATAACTTCTTATAATCTAATTAGACCTACTCCCTTAAAGCCTTCAAAGACTCTTTGTTGTTGATACAGAGACATTCCAAACATTCCAAACGGACTTTCTCTTTTGAAACCCTCCGTAAAACCCTTTGTAAAAAAAAAAAAGGGGGGGGGAGGAATTTCTTTTTCTCCAAACAGCACAGTGGATTAGCAATTTAGAATAAATAATTAAAACCAAAATATAATGGCATCCAAATCAACCTCTGTGAAATTACCTCCAAAAACGTCTCCCATACCTGGCACAAAGTTGCAGCCCCCACCATCTATGCCCCCTAGTGGAGACGTACTAACAAAAGAATTTTTCTTGGAAATGTTCAAAGAATCCAGAGAACAGAACTTAGAAATGTTTAGAGAATCCAGAGAACAGAATCTAGAAATGCTTAGAGAGTTCAAAGATGAAATAAGGAATGAGATGGAAGTTCTATATGACAAATTCGATACTAGGGTCACTAAAATGAATGATAATATGATGGGAATTGTAAATGTGATAACAGAATATATTTCTGGAATGGAAGATAATTTAGAAATTCTCAATGAAGCTAAAACTAACCTGATATCCAAAACTGAAGTGGTGGAACAAAAAATTGATAATGCTGAAAAACAAATTATTATGATACAGTATAAGCAGATGGAACTTGCATTAAGAGTGAGGGGGCTGCGTGAAGAAAAGCAGGAGAACTTAAAGCAAATGTTTTCTGAAGCTTTTGACCATCTGGTGGGAAAACCGGGATCCAATTTTGATTGGCAGATTGACAAGACTTTTCGTGTTAACTCGTGGGCGGCAAAACAAAGGCAACTTCCCCGAGATGTGGTAATATACTTTGTTACAAGAGAATCTAGAAATATGATATTACAAGAGTCTTATAATACTAAGCTTCAAATTGGTGGACAGGATCTGATTGTTTTGAAAGAAATACCACCTCAAATGCTAAGAGCCAGAAGAGATTATGCTTTTCTGGTGGAAGAGCTCAGAAAGCGTCAGATACAGTACAGATGGGATGCCCCATTCGGTATTATAGTTACAATGGACAAACAAAGATATCGTCTCAGTTCTGTATGGAAAGCTCGTGATTTCTATCATAAGATTCTGAAGATGGGATACCCTGAATCTTCGGGATATGGTGAAAAACCACGAGACGAACAAGATAAACAGCAAACCACACAACCATCAGATAAAATGTATCATCTCCCTCTCCCGGAAGGGCAAGGAGTCAAGGAAAAAAGATCCAACCGTATGACCACCAGACAAACGGATAAACAAACTACCATGCAACAATCTCAACAATCGTTGGCCACTGATCAAGGAGCTACTGCAACAAGCTCAGAAGCTGTGGGAGGAGCCAAACCAAAGGTGAGACAGGCCTTGCGGGAGGCTCTAAAAAAGCTTCAGGCAACCAAAAATGACAACTAAGATTTTGACATGGAATGTTAACGGACTGAACTCCCCACAGAAAAGAAAGAAAATATTTCATTATCTCAAACAGTTTAAGAATGACATAATTTGTTTGCAAGAAACTCATATCAAATCAACCGATCAAAAATATTTGTTTAACCCCAAACTGGGCCAACATTTTGCAACCTCAGCCATGGAAAAGAAAAACGGCATAGTAGTATACTTAAGAAAAGACATTAAAGCTGAGCTAATTGAAGCAGATCCCTTTGGAAGATATATTGCATTAGATTTAATCTTAGAAGGGAAAAAGACGTTACTTTTGGGAATTTATGCTCCTAACCAACAACAAGATGGATTTTATAGAAATCTCCATGCTAAATTAGTACAGTGGGACTTTGAGTCTTGTATATTAATGGGTGACTGGAATGGCGTGATCGACACCAAAAGAGATAAGAAGACATCTCGCCCGAACACCAAATTCCGAGCTAAGTTACCCAAACCCTTTTTTGACATGCTGGACGACTTTGAATTGCGAGACGCTTGGCGCGAGAGGCATGCAGAAGAATATGACTTTACCTTTTTTTCCAACAGACATCAATCTCTTTCAAGGATTGATTTTATACTAATTACAAATGATTTACTTTGCAGGGTGAAGAAGACAAAGATTATGGCGAGAGTTCTTTCAGATCATAATCCAGTCTGGATGGAATTGGGAAGGGTAGCCCAGGCAAGAAGGTCCTGGAGGTTGAATGAAAACTTATTTAGATATGGAAAGTATGTTAATGATTGTAAAAAATTGCTATCGGAATATTTTGTTCTCAATATGAATAAGGGTACATCTATGGAATATGTATGGGATGCAAGCAAAGCGTATATGAGAGGAGTATTAATGAATATAAACAAAATACATAGACACAAACAAGGGCAAAAACGAAAAGAATTGGAAGAGGAAATTAAAGGGAAAGAGTCAGAATTAATATTGAATCCAGGAGATACAAAGATTAGGGAAACAATTGCTATATTAAAATCTCAGTTTGATATGCTGATCTCTGACCAGGTAGCCACCAGTTTATTATATGCTAAACATAATACTTTCTGCAATGCAAATAAACCTGGTAGGTGGCTGGCTTATCAGATTAGAAAAAAAAGGAAAGCTCGAAATGTATCCAAATTGTGTTACAGAGGGAAGGAAGTGTTTCAACAGGAAGAGATTCAAAAGGTATTTCGGGAATTTTTTACAGAGTTGTATAAAAGGGACAAAATTAAGGACGTAGATATAGACAAATACCTAGATAAAGAGAAAATTCCCCTATTAGAGAAGAACATAGGCATAAGCTGAATCAACCTATAACCTCTGGGGAAATTTTGCAGGCAATTAAACAATTAAAGTTAGGGAAAGCACCAGGCACAGATGGTTTAACAGCTGTTTATTATAAAAATTTACAGTTAGAAATGGTAGAACCCCTCAGAGAACTATTCAATAAAATTCAATCGGGAGGGAAAGTGCCCCCTTCGTGGAAGACTGCGTTCATATCGTTGATACCCAAAGAAGACCAAGACCTTACCCAACCAAAAAATTATAGACCTATTTCATTACTCAATGTAGATTATAAAATTTTTACTAAAATATTAGCAAATAGGCTAATGGTGGTAATTCAACAATTGATACATACCGATCAAACTGGTTTTATACAGGGCAGACAGATGAAGAACAACGTTAGATTAATTATTAACGCTTTAGAATACCTGGGAAAGAACAATCAAATCCCGGCCGCATTCATATTTTTGGATGCGGAGAAAGCCTTTGATCGAGTTAATTGGCAATTCCTGCTGAAGACATTGCAAAAAATGCAGATAGGAGATGGCTTTTTACGGTCAATTGGTGCAATATATCAGCAGCAAACAGCCCAGATCATTGTCAATGGAAGTCTGACAGACTCCTTTCAAATTGAAAAAGGTACAAGACAGGGCTGTCCTCTGTCCCCATTATTGTTTATTATAACTTTGGAAATACTGTTGAATAAGATACGGGGCTTGGGCGGTCTAAAAGGGATTAAAATTAGACAGCAAGAATATAAAGTCCGTGCATTTGCGGATGATCTGGTCATAATATTGGAACAACCGCAGGAATCTAGTAGGGTATTATTGAACACGATCAATCTATATGGTCAAGTCTCGGGATTTAAAATAAATCTAGGAAAAACCAAAATATTAGCTGTAAATATGACTATCAAACAGAAGGAAGAACTGGGGGCGATGCTAAGATGTGAGGTAGTTAAAAAAGTTAAATATCTTGGAGTTAATATTTTAATCTCAAATGGGAAATTATATAAGCATAATTATGAACCACTTTGGCATAGTATACAGTTGGAGTTGAAAAGGTGGGAAAAATTGCATTTGTCCTTGCTGGGTAGAATAGCGGCAGTAAAAATGAACATTTTACCAAAATTTTTATTTCTTTTTCAAATGTTACCAATACTTAAAAGAGATGCGAATCTTTCAGAATGGCAGAAGGGTATTAACAAATTTGTATGGGCAGGAAAGAAGCCGAGGGTAAAGATGAAAATAATGCAAGATGCACGTGAAAGAGGAGGATTGAAATTACCTAACTTAAAATTATACTACGACGCAGTGGCATTATCTGCAATTAGTGACTGGATTCATCTAACTAATGACAGAATTTTGAATATCGAGGGATATGACTTGTTATATGGTTGGCATGCTTACCTGTTATTTAACAAAAAAATGGATAAGAAATTTAAAAATCATATCTTAAGAAATGCTTTATTGCGGGTTTGGAAAAAATATCAACATAAATTAAATGATAAAGTGCCCATGTGGGCAATTCCTAGACATGCAATTGAAAATATGAATGTAGAACAAAAACACGATAGAACCACCTATAGACAACTTCTTATCTCAGAAAGAGGGGTGATGCAACTAAAATCTTTAGAGGTACTTAAAGAAGAGAAGGTAGTTCAAACGTGGTTTCAGTATGGTCAACTACAGGCTAGGTGGAAAACAGATCAAAAAATTGGCTTTGTAAAAGTTGAGGATAATTTGTTTAAACAAATAAGAGATCAAAGCTCAATGCACATAAAGAGGATATATAATGTACTAATACAGATGGATTCTGAAACGGAACTGATTAAGGATTGTATGATAAAATGGGCTCAGAATATCGAGGAACCAATAATGCTTGAAACATGGGAAAGAATCTGGGTAAGAAATGTGAAATTTACACAAGCACAAAACTTGAGAGAAAATTTTTATAAGATGTTTTATAGATGGCACCTAGATCCTAAAAAGCTTGCCTCTATGTATCCAAATGTTCAACCTAAATGTTGGAGATGTGGTTCTTGTGATGCTACATATTTTCATATATGGTGGACATGTCGTAATGTCAAGGCATTTTGGATAAAAATATGGTGGATCCTGCAAAACATTTTCAAAAGAAGGATAAAATTCACCCCCCAGTTGTTTTTACTGGGTATATGTATTGACTTTACAGCAGCAGAGACTAATTTGGTTCTGTACTTAATAACGGCAGCAAGACTCTTGGTGGCGCAGTATTGGAAGAAGAAAGATTTACCTACAATTCAAGAATGGACTTTGAAAGTTATGAACTTAGCCGAAATGGCCAAAATTTCAGCATATCTCAAAGAACATTCAAACGAGAGATATAAACGAGACTGGAAAAAATGGATTGATTACATAAAAAGTAAATATGGGACTAAGAAACTCCAGATAGCTTATGCTTAGTATCAGTAACAATTTAAATTGTTTAAAATTTGGGTAACAGTAAGAAGCTGAGTTCAATGTAGAGATATTTTAGACTGTGATTGTCCAAAAGTTATACCACGTATGGTCTTTGGGAAGTCGGGGGGAGGGAAGGGAGGTGGGGATTTAGGGGGAGGGGGGAGGGGGGAAATACAATATGTGTTAAATTCCATGATTGCATTTGTATACTGTGGCTTTTCAATGTTAGTGCGAAAATAGAACAAACCGAATATACTGGAAGGTAATAGAAATATACCGAAGGATAGAGTCGAGTGAAAGAAGAAGGAGGGTGGAGAGGGTGAGAGAGAGGAGGAGGAGAAGGGAGGGAGGGAATGGATTAGAGGGAGTGATAGGGTTAGGGTTAGAAAGAAGGGGAGGGGAAGTAGGCGTAGAGGGGTGTGTGAGAAGGAAGAATGAAAGTTGGAGGGGGTTGAAAGAGGGTGTATGGTGGGCCAAGGTGGTATATTGGGTTTGTATTGTAGAGGGCATTTTCTATATAAGTGAGGGCCGTGTTTATTACTCAATGTTATATGCCCTGATTAAGCACAGTAAATATGTGATTGTATAGAATGAAAACATAATAAAATATATATATTTAAAAAAAAAAGCAATAGCAATAGCATAAAGATGCATAAAGACAATTAACTACTAAATATGATAGATGAAGCTGACGGATGGATGGATGAGAAAAGAATAGCTATTAATTTAAACATTTATTTCTATCCTGCCTTTTTTAGTTTTAAAACTAACTCAAGGTGGCAAACATACCTGGTACTTCTTCCTCCTCCTCTTTTCCTCACAACAGCCCTGTGAGGTAAATTGGCTGAGAGAGAGCAACTAGCCATGGTTATCAATGTAGCCAATGTGGAGTAAAATATAAAGGATGAAAGTAGAGGTTTAGCAGCTTATTTTCCCTACATTTCCAGCTTCTTATAAAATGTGAAATGTTAAAATCTGTTTATAGAGCAACAGCGTCACAGCAACCAAAACACTGAGGAACTGAATAACGAAATTGGACACAAGTTTAACTCTTTCTTGGAAGACATCTTTGAACTTACCAGATTTAGGATATGTGATTACGAATATATCATCATCTCGGATTTCAAAATTGTCCAGTGAATCTAAATTTTCAGGTGAGGACACGGCAGTTACGAAATAGAATCCTTTGTATTTATATAGGGACTCATCCACTGGCTCCATTTCTTCAACTATTGATGTAATAATAGAACAATTATCAATACTTTCTACATTTATGGTCAATATTGTATTAATTCAGTTCTTTAAAAATCATGAATCCTGCTAACATAAAGGAAAATTACATGTGTGTGTGTTATTAGATTAGTTTCCTCATTAATTCATTAGTTCCATGAACTCAATTTTCATTGATAAATGTTTCCATTGCAAAGAGTAAATTTGCTGTTCTTATTGGAATCTAAAAATTCTATGTAGAAGAGAAAGTTTTAATTACAATGTTAAAAACATACAAATTCCAATTCTTTTCTTACCTTACCTTATCTATATAGACTCTGACAGCCACTCATGTCATGTCCTTAAGCCAGCTTATTTGCAATGGTTTGTCAATGTTCTTATACTCCAGTAAAGTGCTCAAATATTTAAGAAGGCTGATCTTTAGTCAATCATTGTGTCAGCAGAACTTCTGTATTCCAAAAATGAGCAAGAGAGGACATCGAACACGATTGAGTAATAAACTAATTTGGAATGTAAAATGGGTCAGGGGTAACTTACTTAGCTGATGTAGACTTGTATCACTCTTGTCTCACTGTATCCATAAATTTATTGAAGTGTTGCTGTAAAAATCACTATGTTTTAAAAATACAAAAGCACTTCTGATTTACATGCCAGGTATTTGTAATGTATCATTGTAAGAAGAATTATGGATTTACCAGTAGATGAAGCCAGAACAATGTTATTGCATTGTTATTTTCATACCTAAATCCCAATCCCAATTTCCATATTTAAATTTACATAAGCATTGTTATATTATTGTCCCCCTCCAAAGGGAACAGTACCGCATTATGGGGGAAACTCCTACATGCTCTATCTAAGACCTCTGATGAATAGTACAATCATACCAGAAAAATCTTAGCTGAAAAGTCACCTAAATCTGTTTCATGAAAATACATTGAATGCGGTGAGAATACATAATTAGAATTTCACACTGGATCAACTGTCGGCCGTATGAACAAGAGTTTCATTGCATACTGTGGTTTCTGAGCAATCACTGAAAAATGTGGTAACAGGTTTAGAGCTCATCTCCCATGGAGCTAATGGAAGTTAACTGAAACAAAGGATTTGGCCAAAGTAGAAAGGAGAATATTATATATGCATAGAAAATGAAAGCTGTAAAGTTTTGGGAGGCCTAGTGAAGTGAAAAACTTTAGCAACTGGTTCTCTGGCTAGGTCCTTGAGGGGCATGGCCATGGGGTGCATGGCCTACTCGGCATCCTGCACAAAGGAGGGGCGTGTTTTTGCCCTCCATAGGCTTCAAAGGGTTTCCTTGAGCCTCCAGGAGGGCGAAAATGGCCTCCCATGGGCTCTGGAGATCCTCCAGAGACCAGAAACAGATCTGTTTCTGGACTTCTGCAACGTCTGGGAGGCCTGGTTTTTGCCCTCCCATAGCCTCTGCGCAGGACCTGCACTTACCTGGCATCCAAAACAGGCCATGTCGAAACTCCTTGGAGGGATGGAGTGGGAAGGGCAGGGACAGCCAATTCTTTCTTTTTTTAAAAGTTTTTATTTTACACACATAAACACATCAACAAAAACAAACACATAACTTAAGACAAGATAGGAACAAGAAGTTCCATCATATATCATACAGCAGTTCCGTATCGGTTTCTTTGCAGTTAGTGTTTTCCCTTTCTATAATTAGCTATTTATAACCAAATATTGTTTATCTTTAATGTGCTATATATACATACAATTCCAGGTAAACATTCACATGGTTATTCTTTTTCTTTGCCAATCTTATACTATTGTCATTCCATTTAAGAGATTATAGAGTACAGTTTGGGTTGTATTGTTTACCATCCCAAGCATCTATTATGACACCACCTTATTTTCTCTTTCTTTTCTTTTCTCTCCCTTCTCTATTTCCTTCCTACCTCCTCTCCTTCCCCTTCTTCCTTCCCTTACCTCTCTCCTACTCTTACCCTCTCTCTTCCCCCTCCTACTCTCTCTCCTTCTCTTTTTTCTCCCTTCCTCCCTCCTCTCCTTCTCTTACTCTCCCTTCTACCCACCTTTCCTTATCTCTTTCTTCTTCCCTTACCTCTCCTCCACTCTTCCTCTTCCTTCCCTACTATCTCTCCTTCTCTTTCTCTCCCTTCCATCCTCCTCTCCTTTCCCTTCTTTCTTCCCTCTTTTCACTACTTCCTTGCTCCTCTCCTTCCTTCTTCCCTCCCTTTCTTTTTCTATTGTTATAGGTGTTTCTTTCAAATCTCAATTTATGTTTTCTTGGAGATGGTATTTCCACAATCCCATATAATTTCATATCATTTCTTTTTTCTCTCTCTTTCATTCTATAGTCTATATGCCAGCATTCAGTCCATTCAAATTTATCGAGATAATTGTTGTTTCTTGATCATCTTTAACTAGGGTTGGGGTTTTTTGCTTCAGGTTTGTATCTGACTTTTCCCTCTCGTGCGTTCCTTCTCTGCTCTCTCTCTTTCATGCCTCTGTTCTTCTCTTCTGTTTCTTTCGTTATGTTTTGCAGTTTCTTCCTCTTGACTTCCACTTTCCAGTTTCTCCTTGCTTCCTTTTTCTATTTCTCTCTTGCGGAATACTTCATAGAATTTCTGTGCATCTTCTGTATTTTCTATCTTATATCTTTTTCCTTGCCAAGATAATAGAACCCCTTCTGGTACCAACCATCTGTACATTATTCTGTTTTTATTTGACTGGTTTGTTAAGAATTGGAGAGGAACTAGAACGTGAAGGTCAAGAGGAAGAAACATCAGAACATAATGATGATCAAGAAACAACAATTATCTCGATAAATTTGAATGGACTGAATGCTGGCATATAGACTGAATGAAAGGGGCAAAAAAAAAAAAGAAATGATATGAAATTATATGGGATTGTGGAAATACCATCCCCAAGAAAACATAAATCGATGTGTTTATGTGTGTAAAATAAAAACTTTTAAAAAAGAGTACTTTTACTGGTTATGAGTAGATAGCAGCTAAGCAAAGCAAGATCTGAGGCAAAAACGTGCATAATCATAGATATCAATATATGACCCAACTCCCTCCCCCTGGTAACCCCATTCCATAGTCCAATCCGCACAACCCTCAGGTGTCATGTGGGTTCCACCTTCAAAAAGCATCATCAAGTGGGTATACCGGACAGTTGGCCTTGGTGGGCACATTCACTATCTCTAGCATGTGCAGTAGATGATGAGAACAAAACTCCCTTTTAACAATCACTCCTGTACTTAAGACTTCCCCTCCCAAATACCATGCCTCCCCCTCCCCATTTCAATAATAGCCGAAAGCAAGTAGCGAAGCAGAGGCGGACAGTGTGTTACAATTATTTTTAGTATCTATTCTGTGGGTGTGGCCTATTTTGTATGAGTGACTTGGCAGTCATGTGACCGGGTGAGAGTGGCTTGGCAGTCATGTGACTTGTGGGCATGACTAGGTGGGTGTGGCCATGTGATTGGGTGGGCATGGCCAACTCGATGTCACTCACATGGAGGAGCACCTTGCCTGGCTTCTCATTGCCCCTCCCCTCCCAGCTAGTCCTCGCCTCGTTTTGCATGTTATGGTGGGGGAGGAAGCATTTTCAAAGTCATCTCCCCCTTGATACTAGCCAATAAGATGAGATTTTGCTTTCAGAAGACCGCCTGATGTACATTTCCAAATATTATTTATCATTATTTTCTTGGTAACAGTGAGTGGAGAGGTTTAAAAGAATAACAGAGTTGGAAGTGACCATGGAGGTTTTCTAGTCCAACCCCTGCTGAAGCATGAGATGAGACCCTATACTATTATGGACACATTTCTTCTTAAAACCTCCAGTGCTGATATACCCACAATTTCTGAAGGCATCCTATTTATTTAATTGTTCTGTCAAGAACTTTCTCATTTCTAGGTTGGATCTGTTTGATAGGTTTACATCTCACAGATCAGTTTCACAGTTACTTCCAGTTGAGCCAGGCACCACCTATTCTATACATTTTTTCTTGCCTGTGTAAAATTTTACTTTACTCTCAATTCAATTGCATTTTGGTGAGAAATTATGTTCTACAGTGGTATTCAGTTTACTACAATGGTTTTTGCAAACTGCATTATAGCTTGAAGAATACACCCCTGCTTATACTGATAAAAATATTCTTTTTTAACATTAAAGCTTATAGTCAATCAAATATTTTCAATCCTACAATTGAAAACACAGCATTTTCAAAGCAGTTAGTGGATGTTTTGCCATTCTTACTCTTCTCCTTTAATTAAATCTTTCTGCTTTATTTATTTTTCTCCTCCCCCTCAATTTTTTCCTGCACTGCGGCTAGATTCAGTGTTGGCAATACTGGGAGCCCTCCCTTCTCCCTCAGGGGGTGTAGCAGATCGGATGTGCAGCCACCCTTTCTTCCAATTGATGTGTGGATTCCATTTACATAACGAGGGTAAGCCCAGTATGAAAGGCCGGTCCATTCCTGGTAGGACAATAAAACTTATTGTCTCCTGGTGATTTCCCATCAACATGTCTATTGGTTCAGTCACAAAATGGGCACGGCTCCCCCCAGCTATAGAACCGTCTAACTGGCAAAAAGCAATGTTATACCAGTGGGACAGTGTCCCAGCGGAGCTGCTCAGAAGGAAGCCACCAGATTCAGTTTTTAAGGTACTTCAACACAGAGGAAAGGGCCTTCCGAGCACCTCCGCTGCAAAGAGTAGGCAGAAAACTTTGGCTTCTCTCTGCTGCAGCATTCAACATGGCTGCTTTTCTCCTTCTTGGGCTCAGGCACACAGAGCAAACATGAGAAGGAGGTGAGAAGAAGCCAGGTTGAATACTAGAAGACTTGGCCAAACTTTTCTGTGGGTTCTGTGGGCATGGTTTGGGTGGGTGTGGCTTGGTGGAATGGTGTCACCCCAACTTGCCGTACTCCCACTCAGTCACATGAAGCCCTCCACCAAGCCACACCCACTGAACCGGTAGGGAAAAAAATGAAACCCAACACTGCTCAGGTAGCTATAGAAATCTAAATCAATAAACAAATGCTGTACAATGTTTAAAAATAATGAAGAATTTAATGTTACTCTGTCCTATGGTCCCTGCAGAGTTGAGAATTGAAAATTACAAAAAGACCATTCTTGGAAGGTCATCTCTGATTCAAGCCATTTGAAAGTTTATATCACACATTATTTTCATCCACTGAGCTGGAAATAGGTTCTGGATCCTCCTGAATATCCCAGCAGAACTTGAAGGGCAGCTTTTCCATCCTCTCCTTAAAGACACAGTCAAATCTTTCACTCTGGGCAACAGTCATGAGATTCTTCCAGTCCCCAACAGTGCCTGGGAAACAATGGTTAAAAATATCTTAACAGTTTTCATATTCATTTTATCTAGAGGCTATTTATGTCATCCTGTCACCAAAATGGTCATTCTTACGCATTTTTCTGTGACCAAGTTTGTGTTTGAATGTATATGCAGTCATGTAAACAGGAAGTATACCCTGCTTCTGTTCCATGGTTTTTTGTCTGAGAACATAGTAAAAATCTGCTCCTTAGCAGTTCTTAAAAGTAAATACAACCTCAGATGAGCAAAATGACAGTACACCATGTCGTGATTTATTTTTGAAAAAGAAAACCAAAATGGAGAAGCTGTGTATGTAAAACTTAAGATTCCATAATTTTGGAAGAATTTTGGCCCACTATTCTTTACAACATGGCTTTGGTTAATTGAGGTTTCTGAGCATCTGTTTACTTGTTTCACTTGAGGTCTCACTGTAACATTTCAATCAGGTTGACGACTGGACTTTGACAGGCCATTGCAATACCTTAATTCTTTTCCTTTTCAGGCATTCCGTGGTATTTTTGCTGGTGTGCTTAGGGTCATTGTCCTGTTGCATGACCCAATGTTGGCCAATCTTTAGCTGTCAGACCGCTGGCTTCACATGTGACTCTGGAATACTTTGGTATTTAGTGGAGTTGCCGGACAATTCAGTGAGTGCATGGTGTCCAGGCCCTGTGACACAAATCAAGCCCAAATCATCCCCCCTCCATCACCATGCTTGATGGTTAGTTTAAGATGTTTGTGCTGATATCCAGTGTTTGGTTTTTGTCAAACATGGACCTTTGAATTGTGGCCAAACGTCTCCACTTTGGTCTCATTCGTCCAAAGGACAGTGTTCCAGAAGTCTTGTGATTTGTTCAGCTGCAACTTTGGAAACCAAAGCTGTGCTGCCATGTTGTTTTTAGAGGCCTCTTCATTACTTTAGTCATGGAATTAATGATCTCCCAGTGAGGTTCTAAATGATGTTGAGTTCACCCAGTTGGTTCAATGCTTAAGAGATTATCCTTTCCAGGTTGAAAGGATTAGTCAGTGACATCACTGTTTCCAGGGAGATGCCCCGGGAGAGGTGCTCCTTTCAAGTTCCCAACAAGGTTCTAGAGTGAATGACAGGAGCTCACCCCACCACGCAGCAGCACTTGGATTTCAAACATGGGCTTGCTAACTTTCAACCCAACGTCCTAACCATGTGACTCCCCACACTCCTGGTGGGCGAGATTACCCAAGGTAGAGAGTGAAGAGGTTGTGTCTCCACCGTTCTAAAGTGGTCTGTATGAGATAAAACAATTCCATTCCCGAAGAATCATTACATTGTGCAACCAACAGAATGATCATTGAAACAGGTCAGATTATATCCACACCAGAAATTTGGTAGGGTGAACAGGAGAACACCAATATTGGCACAACTAAGAAAAGCTTACGGCTGCCTCAAATGTAGGCTGCTGATGAAGGAAACACAACATCATGGAGAGACCCCAGAAAGTGAGACTGTTGGCACATATCCATACCACTTTATAAAGCACCTTTGAAGTGAAGGTGACAACCCTGGTTTCAGATGAAGCCTGGCACATTCCAAAAGTCCCAGAGTATGAATTATTACTAATCTACCTTTGCGAAGAAAGTTTCCTTTGCTGAAATCTAGAATCCCAGGAGGCAATAACGTGTAGTTTGCTCTAGAATCCACCTTCATGTTATCAAATGTCGCTTTATACACCACCTCATCCACCTCCTTTTCAGTTAGTTCTCTTCCTAGGAAGTTGCATATTTTCAGTACAGAACTTCTTAAATCCTGTAATTTGATAGAGCTTTATATTAGTTCATCTATAACAATGGAGAAAAAATTGTAATTTTTTGTTTATATCTTCGGCAAATTCTCAATTTCTTCGTTATACAGTATCTTGCATATTAAACTTTAATTATTTCCCTACTGAAAAAATTACTTTGGGATAAAGTAATTTTTAAAATGAAAACTGTACATAGAAGCAATATGAATGAATTAAAAAAAGAAATGCTTCTTTGGGACTTCTGGTGAATGTTTTCATGTTTTCTTGGCTGCATCAGAGGCTGGCCAATTCCCAAGCAAGTTTTAAAACTTCCTCTCTTACATATGCCCTTGAGTTGAGTTAATCTCTTCTGATCCAAATATTATGGAAAATATGATATTTATATTGATATTGATATTCATATTCATATATATATTTACATTTATACTTATAGTTATAATACAATGCAATGCAATACAATACAATACAACATAATATAATAGGCTCTGGCTAAGATTTTTCTGATTGCAGGTACATTGTGCTAATTGGATTTTCCTTACCTATTAAATAAGTCTATCAAAAATTGGATCGGCTTTCTTTTGCTGAACTCATTTAGCAGTTCTCTAGGAGATCACAAAAATAACCAAGATTGGCTCTGTGTTCACCTCTGCTATTCCCTATTGGAATAAATTATTTACACATCCCATCATTTCCAAAGCTTTCTGTGCTAAATGATTGATCATATTGCAATACATAACACAACACAAACACATCTTACCTTTTTCATTTCTTCATAAGACAGGAAGAGAATATTGAAATCACCCTTATGAGCACACCAGCCTTCTACATGGTCTAGCCATGAACTACAAACCACTGATAGGAGAGAAATGAGTTACATATAAAGATTAGTGCTTGAATTTCCCCCACAACTTTACGATCCTGGTGGGTCTAAAGATCAAAGTATGATAGTTTAAGAAGAGGCTACCTTAATATTTAAACAGTAATTTACATAGAAATACAAAACACGAACTGTAAAACACTTGCTTTTTCTTTATATTTTTCCTTACTCTAAAAAAATGGAGCAATACTCAGATGAAGAAAACTTGTTAATTCAAAACATTTTGGCTGGACTTCAAAACATCTCAAAAGGACTTGGGAGATTTGACAAGAAATGGGACAGACTATGGGGTATCACAAAAAAAGATGATGGGGTTACAGCCCCAGAAATTAAAGAAGTGAATGAAAATACAGAAAACAAAGATAAGAACTCAGATGAACTTATAAATGGAGTAAATGTGAGTGAAAGTGGAAAGAAGGGAAGTTGGAAAAGTGACTTTGATAATTTGGTGTTCCACCCCAAACTCCAAGATGTAGGAGAAAAAGGAGTGAAAAAGATGGAGGTAATAAGACAAATCTATTCAAAAACAAACCTCACAACCAAAGTTAAGCTTACATTAATCACAACTCAAGGGCAACAAAACCACATGAGAGATCATTTAAGCTTCAAAGTGTGGAGAGAAGTCTTAAACCCTGGACAGGTTCTGGATACAGAATTGACACAACAACTGGTGGGAGATGAAAGACTATTTTGTTACTGGAAAGATACTGGTTAATAATGCCAAATGATGGAAAAAAGTAGTTAATTTTTGATGATTATTAAGTATAGATTTTATTACCTTATAGATTGTTTTAGATTACCATTGAATATTTATCCATTAACATAAATTTACTATGATACTAATAGAGAAATAATAACTCTAGTTAGGATAAATAACCAGGCCATAGAAATGCTAATGTACATTCTGGGTGATTGTCAAGTGAAAATGTTAATATCTCTTAGATTGTCTTAGATGTCTAATGTTTATTTTCTTAGCACGTAATTAACTAATTTGGGATTGAGGGAAAAGTCTTATAAATCTTATTAATAAATCATTTTTTAAAGACGGTTATAAAGTTATAATATTGTGTGGGCCTGGATAGGAGAGGTGAGATAATTAGTAAATAACCTTTAGTTAGCTACAATAGTAACAATAAATGTTAATGGACAATATTTAATGATACATACAGGTGTGTTACAGGGGGGAGGGGAAATGCTTAGATTAAGGTGACCAGATTTTCAGATTGGTAAAAAGGGATACCTTTGACCGGGGGGGGGGCTTGATTAAAAAATTTTATACGGAGCAACAAAAATTTTCATACAACGCAAAAATAGTATTGTAATATTTTTTTTTATTTCAACATAACTACAATTTACATATATAATACGTTTATTTACATTTATATTTATTAAATATAAAGCGAAAGTTGTTCGTAGTGGGAGGAGCTCGCAGCCCGCTGATATCTTGTGCATAAGGGGTGGGGGAGACGGGGGATCCCAATCTAGGAATGAGCTGTCAAGCCAGACAAAATGCAACCCCTTCCTTCCTCCTCCATCACTAACAGCTGGGGGCTCAGGAATCGGAACGAAAAGCCAGTCTGATCTTGGCATTGCAAACTCACACACATAACCACCGCTTCCCCCCAACAAAAAAAAGCAGGATTATAGTTAGCCGAGTAATTTAGAGGCTTCCACTGTTCGGTTCCGTTTTCCTTAGAGGACTTTGCAAGACCCTAGTCCTTCTCGAGTACTCTTGCGCTTCATGGCCGGGTCATCCCAAGCGCGTATGACCCGGAGCTCCCCGCGCCTAGCTGCGTTGCGCACACGCGTGGGCATTCAAGGAATCCTGCATTTTTTTAAAAGGTTCCAGATCCTCTGCAAACACCCTACTGCATCCCGGCCGTCTTCAATGCAAGGGCAGCGAAGGGCAGCCAACAAGGACGAGGCTCTGGGGGGGGGATGTCTTTGATTGTGGGGAGGGGGTGGTGGCGGGAGGTCTTCGTGCACAGCCTGAGCCAGAATAATTTGCACTTTTGGAAATTGCGCTGTTCAAGGGAAACCCGTGTGACTATGGGCATTTGGTTTTTCAAAAGTGCGGCCGTCTTTCTTGCCCGCCTGTCTGTCCCCCCCCCCCACCAAACACCTTCTTAAAAAGGATTTTTTGCTCCAGGACTCTTCGCCCGGTTCTGGATTCATCAAGGAAACATCTGTCTGGATTGTGTTTCTGGATATGGGGAGAGGGCATCCAATGCTGATTGTCCTGTGCGTTGCCCTCCCACCCACCCACTGTTGGCTGTGAAATACCGTCTCGTTCCATGCCACCCGATCCGGGGTTCTGTAAAACTTCCAACTTGCCCGGGTGAGTTGGCCGTGGTGCAGCTAGTGGTGGGCAGGAAGGATTTAGGTGGCAGGCATCTGCGAGGGGGTGGTGGTGACATCTTCAGCAGTGGAGCAGAGGCGCAGAAGTGCCAGCAGCCGGGCAGCCTCCATTGGGCAGATGGAGATTAGAAGCGGGGCGGCTGCTGGGGCTTCGGCTGCTCCTAGCTCCTACGCCACTTGTTGTCTGCTCTTCGCTGCCCTTGCATTGGAGATGGCCAGGATTTTTTTTTTTAAAAAAAAAACCTGGATTCCTTGAATACCCACACGTGTGCGCAACGCAGCTAGGCAACGCAGCTAGGCGGGGGGAGCTCCGCTTGGGATGCCCCTCCATAGCCGGGTCATCCCAAGCGGAGCTCCCCCCGCCTAGCTGTGTTGCGCACACGTGCGGGCATTCAAGGAATCCGGCCGGATTCCTTGAATGCCCGTGCGTGTGTGCCACGCAGCTAGGCGCAGGGAGCTCTGGGTCATGCACATTTGGGATGACCCGGCGAGGGAGGGGCAGGGCAACCAGCTTGCTGTTGAAGACGTACTGGACGTGGCAGGGCAGGGCTCCGCGGCTGGGAGCAGCTTCTGGCAGCTCCCGGGTGGCGATCCCACCACCATCCACTCGCAGCTCTTCCTGCCCGGACACCCAAAGCCTCCCAGTCCGCCCGGGGCGAGTCAGCTGCAGTGCAGCCGGTGGTGGGCAGGAAGGCTTCTGGCGGCTCCCAGGCAGCGATCCCACCGCCATCCGCCCGCTCACTCACTATGCTACCCCAACTGTCACTTACTCTGGGTGAGTTCGGAGAAGCGGCGGCCCCGGGAGTCAGGAGACCTGGGACAGGCTGGGAAGCAGACGGAGCCGGAAGGGGTCCTGCGGAGGAGTCTCTGGCCGCTGCGCTTGCCTCGCCCGCCGGCCCCCGAAGTGCGCGAGGGATGCGGAAAGGTGCTGCTTCCAGACCCCGCCGAGGGCCACACACACAGGTGGCTCTTTTCAGAGAGGCGGAGGCTTTCCCACGGCTTGTCCGGAAGTGGGGCTGGAAAAGCGAGCTCACTCCCCCGCCCATCTCCCCCGCCCATCTGCCCGCTCACTCGCTACGCTACCCCGCCCATGTGAGCAGCAGAGGATGGGTCGGGGAGCAAGTGATAGAAGAAGGCGCCAAAATTAAGCGGGATCTTTTGGGAATGGCCCGGGATGCGGGAAAAATTATGATAAAGCGTGCCTGTCCCGCTGAATGCGGGACGTCTGGTCACCTTAGCTTAGATATATTACTTAACTGAATTAATTTTAGAACATGTCATAAAGGTGCAATGATATTGGAGATCTATTGAAATTGCAAATGAACGCCAGTAGGTGGTTGTGTCTTCTAATATAAATGATTCTAGTTAAAAACATGTTTAAACAATGGCAAGCAAATGAGAATTATGGAATAGTAGGGATAGTAAAATACATAACTTTTCTTTCTTGACTTAAAATTATAACATGATTTGAATGAAGTATATGTAAGAACTGTGGAAGAAACGCACAGAATATATTTGTAACCAATTGATACGCTTTCAACAAGATGTAACGAAAGATTATTCTTTTTTCTTATTTTTTTTTTGTTTAACTAAAACAATAAAAAAATTTCTTCCCCCCAAAAATGAATCCTACAACTGCACACTTCCTACTGTAAAATATTTGTGTACAGTTTGGACAAATTACTGGACGAGTATAGAGAATCATTATTCGTTATGTAAGGAGAAAGAGTGGATTGTTTGCTCTTGGTGGGAAACGGATTGAAATATATTTATAGTCTTTATCCAAAACAAAAATGGACAAAATATTGTCATGATCAAATTCTTCTTACCTTTGCCAGCCAAAAACTTCTCAAAAAGTATATCGAAGTCTTTTGGGGTTTCTGTTTTGACTATTAATTTTTGAAAATGGTAGCTAGAAACCAAGATATCCTTTGGATTTCTAAGCACATAAATAATCTGTAAGAGAGAGATGATAATACCTAGTCAAAAAAACCAAGAGAAATAGAAGAAAAAAGACAGATTGACAGCAAAGCGTACAGAGAGTTCATCATGTAATGTTCATACATTCATCTAACAGGCTCCATTCTATCACGGGATCTCAAAGCTCATTAGCAAAACCCTGTTTGAGAGCCTTCCAGCAGTCCACCAGGATTGGGGCCAACCTTGACGTGGAGGAATGGTTTTCCATATGGCAGACAACACAGAAGAAAAGGTTTTCCTCATGGATCCTGCCTGACAAATCTCCCTAGCTGATGGGACCCCGACATGCTTTTCCTGCTGGACTTGATGCAATGCATAACTGTAATTGGGGAGAGGAGATTCTTCAAATAACATGTTCCCAACTGATGAAGGAATTTAAACATCAAAACCTTCACCATAGAAGCATACAGGTTAGCAATGCAGTTTCCAAAGCAGAGGTGTAAGGAATGCAGTTCTAGAGAATAGACCAATGCCCGTTGTGTCTGCATTTTGCATCAGTGAAACTTCCACTGACTAGGACATGAGTGACTGAGAGTAGAAATTGTGCAAAGGGATTTGAGGGACAAAAATAGCACCCCTCAACTTGACGTCCTCCAGATATGTTAAGATTGCAACTGGACATGCAACACCAAGTGTTATGATCTACCTGGGTGTGTCACCTTGGGAAAAATAAGTTTAAGGGGTTTGATATTCAGTTTGGTTGTTAGCTGTTTCTGCTGGGCATGACCTTGTGATATTAACACTGTTTGTTTGTGTTTCCCCCCCCTCACACTTCAGAATTTGCTATTCCAACATACTGGAACAATATAATATTTGTTTGTGCACTCTTGCCAATTTGTTAATAAAACGTTCAGACACAGAGCTAAACGAAATGAATCCAGGCAGATCCCCACACTAGCTCACAAGTTAACAAAACATGTCCTACTTTTGCTCTTCTTTTTCGTAATCCTTTGGGTACCAAATAGTAGGGCAGATGGGAACAAATGACACGAGGTGATGGGCGACTAGGTAAATCTATATGGAATATATTATAGTCCAGAAATGGTGCTCGGTCAAAGAGGGTTATATTTTCAGTTCCATCTCGGTGACCTTTATAAACAATCAAGCTGACAATATTCTGAGTCCATATTGTTCCTGCAAATAAGGAATAATTAAATTAATTCACCCATTATTATTTGGAGAAAGTTGAACTTATGCAAATCCAACCTTCCTATCAGGGAGAATAGCAAATGTTTCAGATATGCATAAAGACAATTAACTGTACTAAAATTCACAGACTAAGCTGATGGATGCATGAGAAAAAAAATAGCTATTTATTTGCACATTTATTTCTAAAGTGCCTTTTTTAGTTTTAGAACTAACTCAAGGTGGCAAAAATACCTAATGTTTCTTCCTCCTCCTGTTTTCCTCACAACAGCCCTGTGAGGAAGATTGGGCTGAATGAGAGTGACTAGCCAAGGTTACCAATGTAGCCAATGTGGAGTAAAATATAAACAATGAAAGTAGAGGTTTACCATCTTATTTTCCCTACATTTCCAGCTTCTTATAAAAAGCTAAATGTTAAAATCTGGTTATAGAGCAACAGCGTCACAGCAACCAAATCACCGAGGAACTGAATAACAAATTTAACTTTTCTTGGAAGACATATTTGAACTTACCAGATTTAGGATAAGTGATTACGAATATATCGTCATCTCGGATTTCAAAACTGTCCAGTGAATCTAAATTTTCAGGCGGGGACGAACTAATTGCAAAATAGACTCCTTTGTATTTATATAGGGACTCATCCACTGGCTCCATGTCGTCAACTATTGATGTAATAATAGAGCAATTATCAATACTGCCTACATTTATGGTCCATATTGTATTAATTCAGTTCCTTAAAAATCATGAATCCTGCTAACAGAAAGGAAAATTATATATGTGTATGTGTGTGTGTTATTAGATTAGTTTCCTTAATTAATTCATTAGTTCCATGAACTCAATTTTCATTGATAAATGTTTCCATTGCAAAGAGTAAATTTGCTGTTCTTATTGGAATCTAAAAATTCTGTGTAGAAGAGAAAGTTTTAATTACAATGTTAAAAACATACAAATTGCACTTCTTTTCTTACCTTACCTTATCTACATAGACTCTGACAGTCACTCATGTCATGTCCTTAAGCCAGCTTATTTGCAATGGTTTGTCAATGTTCTTATACTCCAGTAGAGTGCGCAAATATTTAAGAAGGCTGATCTTTAGTCAATCATTGTGTCAGCAGAACTTCTGTATTTCAAAAATGAGCAAGGGAGGACATCAAACACGATTGAGTAATAACCTAATTTGGAAAAGTGTTGCAGTAAAAATCAGCATGTTTTAAAAATACAAAAGCACTTCTGATTTACATGCCAATTATTTGTAATGTATCATTATATGAAGAATTATAGATTTACCAATAGGAGATGCAGCCACAACGATGTTATTGCATTGTTATTTTCATATCTGAATCCCAATTTCCATATATAAATTTACATAAGAGTTGTTATATTATTGTCCCCCTCCAAAGGGAAGAGTACCTCATTATGGGGAAAACCCCTGCATGAAATATGTTTTAGGCTATGTAAGGAATTATTTTATTGCGCAATGTTGCAATCTTTAATTGAACTTCATGACCTCGATTTGTGTGGACACTGATGACAGCTTGTTTTCTGCAAATGCAGCCATGGTCAATACATTTAATTGTTAATAGTTGTAATGATGTTGTCTATCCTAATTTTGTGTAGCTTCTCATTTATTCCAATAGATGCTGGCAAACTTTTGGCTGGCACTTTAAACTTTATCAGTTCAGATACAATGGTTGCAGAAACAATCTGACCAACATAATCAATAAGGGATCAGAAGGCCATGATAAATAATTTCTATATTATTGTCAGCTTCCTGGATATTTTCATATAGAAAATTGATGGGATCTACACCAGAGGTGGTGTTTCACCCTTTCGCCCAGGTTCAGATGAACCGGTAGTGGCAGCAGGAGGCTCAGCCCACCCACCCAGACGTCATTAGGGACAGGCAAGCGCGCATGCGCTCCCGCTTCCAAAGCGGTAGTGAAGGTAAGAGGATTTCATGCCTGGTCTACATCATTGTGACGGTGGAGGTGGTTTGGGTGGTTTGGTATATGTGTTTTCAGTATCAGAGGTTTGATCAAAAGCTCTCATAAAATCCAGGGGTTGTCTTATTATGCTTTTCCAAGCATAAAAATTCAGGATGGTTCAGTGGTTAGAATGTGGTATTGCAAGCTAATTCTGCCAACTGCCAGCAATTTAATTGTCACTGCGGTGGGTGGAGGAAATATGGGTTTTACACTGTTTTAATGTTGGAAGACACCTGGAGGCACCCTATATGAGCTGGGTGGCTATATGAACTTGTTTAAATAATAAATAATATAATCTGATGAGACGCAGGGTTTCCCCCCCTTTTTTTTCCCCAATGTCAACCCCACCCCAACCATGAGGTGCCAAGATTTGTAGTATCCTGAACATGTCAGCCTTCCAAAAAAAAAACCTTTACAAACTTGATTTTCCCTTTAGGAGTTGGGCTAAGATGATATATCAAGCAATATATATCTTTAGGTAAGTGGAAAATATAATAAATGGTTCTAGCTGTTGCGAATATGTTGATTTTGGATTTGTTCTTGTAATATATTTTCTTGTCGCTTTTTCACCCCACCCACCCACCATTTGCTCACCCCGCCCCACCCACCCGCTGGATGCCCAATCAATGCTTGTTTCCCCTTCCCACCCACCCAACTCTCACCCCGCCATCCCAGTCCTATATATGTTGCCTTTGCTTTACCACGTGGTCCATCTACACACATCTCCAGTCACCTCTGCACTTTGCCCACTCTCCTCATCTCACCAAATTAAGTAAGCATGTTGTCCTCTCACCCTTCACCTTAGGTCAGGGGCTGGGGCCCCAGGGATGCACCACCCACTTCAGCCAGGTTGTGGTTCCATTCCACAGCTCCGGCCTTGGCCCAGATCCACTGTCTGCTCTCTGCCCCCCTCAGCAGGATGGGGAATGAGCCATTCTCCAGCTCCGGACTTGCTCCAGAGCTGCCACCCACTCTCTGACAACTTGCCCACTGCCTCGCTCATCTACCTTCTATTCTGGTCATCTTGTGGGGGGCATGGTGAGGCTTGGCCACCTTTCACAGGAAACCTCCAGCTGCCGGTCGTTTTGGGTTGCCTTCCAAGCAGCTCTGCTACAACGTCACCCATCCAGTACAGCAGGCTGTTCCCCTGGCCAGGTCTGGTGGCCTGGCGCAAGCGGCACCGACATGCAATGTGTTGCCTAAGAACAGGATGGAGGCAACGGTCAAAGGACAAGTTCTATGACAATCACCACCATCGCCGCCTTGTTTGTGCTGCCCATGCGACACACTTGTGGCTGGTCGCTGGACCCAGCCAGGAGAACAGCCTGTTGTGCCAGAGAAATGGTGCCCACTGCACCTATTCGGAAGGCAGCCCCAGTCTTAAAGGTAATTCGGTGCAGGACGGAGGAGGGACCATAAAGGGATAGGAAGCCACAGGAACTGCCTTCTGAGCAGTTCCGCTGCGAAGGGAGGCAGAAAACTTTGGCTTTGACATTCAACGTGGCTGCTTTTCTCATTCTCGGGATCATGCACAGAGGAAACTTGAGAAGGAGATGAGAAGCAGCCAGGTTGAACACTAGAAGACTTGGTCAAACTTTTCTGTGGGTTCTGTGGGCGTGGTTTGGTTGGGTATGGCTTGGTGGAAAGCCATGGTGGTGGCTTGGTGTTGCCCCACCTTGCCGTCAGGGACGTTGAGTTTGCCATGCCCACTTAATCACATGAACCTTCTCACCAAGCCATGACACCGAACCGGTAGGGAAAAAAGTTTGAAAACAACACTGATCAGGTAGCTATAGAAATCTAAATCAATGAACAAATGCTGTGCAATTTTAAAAAATAATGAAGAATTTAATATTGCTCTGTCCTATAGTTCCTGCAGAGTTGAGAATTAAAAATTACAAGATTACATAAAGACCATTCTTGAAAGGTCATCTCTGATTCAAGCCATTTGAAGGTGTGTATTTTACAAGAGGAAATTATTTTCCCCCAGTGAGCTGGAAATAGGCTCTGGATCTCCTTCAATATCCAAGCAGAATTTGAAGGGCAGCTTTTCCATCCTCTCCTTAAAGACATGGTCAAACCTTTCACTCTGGGCAACAGTCATAAGATTCTTCCAGTCCCCAACAGTGCCTGGGAAGCAATGGTTAAAAATATCTTAACAGTTTTTGTATTCAATTAAACTAGAGGCTATTTATGTTGTCCTGTCACCAAAATGGTCATTCTTACACATTTTTCTGTGACTAAGTTTGTGTATGAATGCATATACAGTCATGTAAACAGGACGTATACCCTGGTTGAGTTCCATGGTTTTATATATGAGAACATAGTAAAAATATGCTCCTTAGCAGTTTTTAAAAATAAGTAAATACAACCTGAGATGAACAATATGACATTACACCATGTCATGATTTATTTTATAAAAAGAAACCAAAATGGAGAAGTTGTGTGTAAAACTTAAGATTCAATAGTTTTGGAAGAATTTTCATTCAATTTTGGAAGAATTTGACCCACTATTTTTACAACATTACTTTACAACATTACATAATTGAAGTTTGTGAGCATTTGTTTATGTACAGTTCACTTGAGGTTCCACCGTAGCATTTCAATTGGGTTGAGGTCTGGACTTTGACTGGGCCATTGCAACATTCTTTTCCTTTTCAGCAATTATGTGGTATTCTTGCTGGTGTGCTTACGGTCATTGTCCTGTTGCATGTCCCAATCTTGGGCAATCTATAGCTGTCAGTCCGCTGGCTTCACATGTGACTCTAGAAGACTTTGATGTTTAGTGGAGTTGATGGTCAACTCAGTGACTGCAAGGTGTTTGGCCCCTTGACTACAAATCAAGCCCAAATCACCCCCGCTCCACTACCATACTTGATGGTTATTATAAGATGTTTGTGCTGATACCCATGTTTGGTTTTTGTCAAATGTGGCATTTTGTATTGTGGCCAAACGTCTCAACTTTGGTCTCGTTTGTCCAAAGGACAGTGTTCCAGAAGTCTTGTGATTTGTTCAGCTGCAACTTTGGAAACCAAAGCTGTGCTGCAACACTGTTTTTAGAGAGAAGAGGCCTCTTCATCACTGTAATCATGGAATCAATGGTCTCCCAGTGAGGTTCTAAATGATTTTGAGTTCACCCAGTCGGCCAATGCTTAAGAGAAATGAAAGGATCAGATTGTGCAACCAATAGAATGATCATTGAAACAGGTTGGATTATATCCACACCTGAAATTTGTTTGGGTCAACAGGAGAACACCAACATTGGCACAACTAAGAAAAGCTTATGGCTGCCTCAAATGTAGGCTGCTGATGAGGCAAGCACAACATCATGGAGAGACAGCAGAAAGAGAGGCTGTTGGGACATATCCATACAACTTTAGAAAGCGCCTTTCAGATGAAGGTGACAGCCCTGGTTTCAGATGAAGCCTGGCACATTCCAAAAACCCCAGAGTATGAATTATTGCTGATCTACCTTTGTGAAGAAAGTCTCCTTTGGTGAAATCTAGAATCTCATGAGGCAATAACGTGTAGTTTGCTCTAGAATCCACCTTCATGTTATCAAATGTCGCTTTATAGACCACATCATCCACCTCCTTTTCAGTTAGTTATCTTCCTAGGAAGTTGCATATCATACATTTCCAAATATTGTTTATCACTATTCTCTTGGTAACGGTGAGTTGAGAGATTTATAAAGAATAACAGAGTTGGAAGGGACCTTGAAGGTTGATGAAGCATGAGATGAGACCTTATACTATTATGGAAAAATTTCTTCTTCATAACCTCCAGTGATTATATACCCACAATTTCTGAAGGCATCCCATTTCTCTACTTATTCTGTCAAGAAATTTCTCATTTCTAGGTTGGATCTGTTTGATAGGTTTCCATCTCACAGATCCATTTCACAGTTACTTCCAGTTGAGCCAGGCACCACCTATGCTACACATTTTTTCTTGCCTGTGTAAAATTTTACTTTACTCTCACTTCAATTGCATTTTTGGTGAGAAATTATGTTCTACAGTGGTATTCAGTTTACTACAATGATTTTTGCAAACTGCTCTGCTTATCCTGATAAAAATTATTCTTTTTGAACATTAAAGCATACAGTTAATCAAATATTTCCATTCCTACAATTGAAAACAGTTACAAAGGCATTTTCAAAGCAGTTAATGGATGTTTTGCCATTCTTTCTCATCTCCTTTAATTAAATCTTTCTGTTTTATTTATTATTCCTTATTGCAATATTTCAAAATTCTCACAGATCCTTCACAAAGAACCAGTCCTAATTCAACTGGAATACAAAACAATCTTTCTGGTCTGGAATTCCCTGACTCACACACCCTCAGCTCCTCAACACTTTTCAATGTTTTCCTTTCCTTTCTGTTATGTACAGAGATGTGCTTCTCTTTCATTGCTCATTTTCAAATTAACCCTCCCCTGATGCCTACACCTAAATTTCATTCAGGTAAGCCCAAAAGACAACACTTCTTTCCTAAATTGTCAAAATGGAAAGTGCTCCAGAGGGAATTACTCAGGATGGTGATATTAGCAACTCATAAACATAATTATGAATTATGGGAATTTAACAAACAAATTAAGCAATGACTTTGAGACCAACAATGATGTAAGCAAAAATCAGTCTTGTTAGGAAAGGCTGTCTAATAAAAACATACCCAGGTCTTCTCTTATTATAAAATCAACCTGGACAGCAGCAGAACTTCCTCCTCTCCCTCTTTTGGGGAGATTTACAAACAACTTCCAGCCAGGTTCGCCCTGCAGCCTCACCCACCAGAGCAGCATTGAAGCCCGTTCCAGCCTCGGAGGCAACCAGTAACCGTAATGGTATGGGGGAGTGTCCAGCCTGCCGGTGCTCCCGTATGCAAAACTATGGCTGATTTCCGCTACCCGTGTGCCGGTACCAGTGAATACCAGGAGCAATTCACATCTGATGAAGTATTTGTAATGTATCATTATACCAAAGAATTACAAAAAAAACTTTAAAAACTTGATTTTCCCTTTAGGAGTTGGGCTAAGATGATATATCAACCAATATATATTTTCAGGGAAGCGGTAAATACAATAAATAGGTCTAGCTGTTGCGAATATGTTGATTTTGGATTTGTTGTTGTCATATTTTTTCTTAGTGGCTGCTTGCCTCACCCGCCCGTCTGCTGCTCACTTGCCCAACCCTGCCTGCCTGTTGGCCACTCAATCACTGCTAGCTTTTCCCTGGCCATGTCTGATGGCCTGGCACAAGTAGAACTGGTATGCAATGTGTTGCCTGTGACCATCACCACCATCGCTGCTCTGTTTGCACTGGCCATGTGCCCCATTGCCTGCCAGTGCTGCTCGCAGCTGCCCACCGAACCTGGTCAGGGGAATGGCCTGTTATGCCAGAGGAACAGCATTCCAGCGGAGCTGCTCAAAAGGCAGCCACCAGCTTCAGTCTTTAAGGTACTTCAACACAGAGGAAAGGGGGACCATAATGGGCCTTCCGAGCACCTCCACTGCAAAGGGAGGCAGAAAAATTTGGCTTCTTTCTGCCACGGCATTCAACATGGCTGCTTTTCTCCTTCTTGGGCTCACGCAAACAGAGCAAACATGCTCTGAGAAGGAGGCAAGAAGCAGAAAGGGTGAACACTAGAAGACTTGGCCAAACTTTTCTGTGGATTCAGTGGCCATGATTTGGGTGGGTGTGGCTTGGTGGAGTCGTGTCGAGCTACCTTGCCGTACTTCCACTCAGTCACATGAAGCCCTCCACCAAGTCACACAAACTGAACTGGTAAGGAAAAAAAATGAAACCCAACACTGCTCAGGTAGCTATGGAAATTTAAATCAATAAACAAATGCTGTACAATGTTTAAAAATAATGAAGAATTTAATGTTACTCTGTCCTATGGTCCCTGCAGAGTTCAGAATTGAAAATTACAATTACATAAAGGCCATTCTTGGAAGGTCATCTCTGATTCAAGTTATTTGAAAGTTTATATCACACATTATTTTCATCCACTGAGCTGGAAATAGGCTCTGGATCCTCCTGAATATCCCAGCAGAACTTGAAGGGCATCTTTTCCATCCTCTCCTTAAAGACACAGTCAAACCTTTCACTCTGGGCAACAGTCATGTGGTTCTTCCAGTCCCCAATAGTGCCTGGGAAACAATGATTAAAAATAACAGTTTTTGTATTCATTTTATCTAGAGGCTATTTATGTCATCCTGTCACCAAAATGGTCATTCTTACGCATTTTTCTGTGACTAAGTTTGTGTTTGAATATATATACAGTCATGTAAACAGGACATATACCCTGCTTCTGTTCCATGGTTTTTTGTCTGAGAACATAAAAAAATCTGCTCCTTAGCAGTTCTTAAAAGTAAGTAAATACAACCTCAGATGAACATCATGACATTATACCATGTCATGATTTGTTTTTAAAAAAGGAAACCAAAATGGAGAAGCTGTGTATGTAAAACCTAAGATTCCATAATTTTGGAAGAATTTTGGCCCACTATTCTTTACAACATGGCTTCCGTTAAATGAAGTTTGTGAGCATTTTTATTTACTTGTTTGACTTGAGGTTTCACTGTAGCATTTCAATCAGGTTGAGGATAGGACTTTGACTGGGCCATTACAATACCTTAATTTTTTTCCTTTTCAGCCATTCTGTGGTATTTTTGCTGGTGTGCTTAGGGTCATTGTCCTGTTGCATGACCCAATGATGGCCAATCTTTAACTGTCAGACCGCTGGCTTCACATGTGACTCTGGAATACTTTGGTATTTAGTGGAGTTGATGGTCAACTCAGTGATTGCAAAGTTAGGGTTTTTTGTTTTCAGGTTGATAAGTAGATTATCCTTTCCAGGTTGAAAAGATTAGTCAGTGACATCACTGTTTCCAGGGAGATGCCCCGGGAGAGGTGCTCCTTTCAAGTTCCCAACAAGGTGCTAGAGTGAATGACAGGAGCTTACCCCACCATGCAGCAGCACTTGGATTTCAAACATGGGCTTGCTAACTTTCAACCCAATGTCCTAACCATGTGACCCACCACACTCCTGGTGGGGGAGAGTACCAAAGGTAGAGAGTGAAGAGGTTGTGTCTCCACCATCTTAAAGTGGTCAGTATGAGGTAAAACTATGCCATGCTATTCCTGAAGAATCATTAGATTGTGCAACCAACAGAATGATCATTGAAACAGGTCAGATTATATCTACACCAGAAATTTGCTTGGGTGAACAGGAGAACACCAACATTGGCACAAGTAAGAAAAGCTTATGGCTGCCTCAAATGTAGGCTGCTGATGAGGCAAACACAACATCATGGAGAGACAGCAGAAAGAGAGGCTGTTGGGACATATCCATACCACTTTAGAAAGCACCTTTGAAGTGAAGATGACAACCCTGGTTTCAGATGAAGCCTGGAACATTCCAAAAGCCCCAGAGTATGAATTATTACTAATCTACCTTTGCGAAGAAAGCTTCCTTTGCTGAAATCTACAATCTCAGGAGGCATTAACGTGTAGTTTACTCTAGAATCCACCTTCATGTTATCAAATGTCGCTTGATACACCACCTCATCCACCTCCTTTTCAGTTATTTCTCTTCCTAGGAAGTTGCATATTTTCAGTACAGAACTTCTCAAATCCTGTAATTTGAGAGCTTTATTTTAGTTCATCTATAACAATGAAGAAAAAAATGGAATTTTTTTTTATATCTTTGGGAAATTCTCAAGATAATTTCTTTGTTATACAGTATCTTGCATATTAAACTTTAATTATTTTCCTACTGAAAAAATTACCTTGAGATAAAGTAATTTTTAAAATGAAAACTGTACATAGAAGCAATATCAATAAGTTAAAAAAAGAAATGCTGCTTTGGGACTTCTGGTGAACGTTTTCATGTTTTCTTGGCTGTATCAGAGGGTGGCCAGTTCCCAAGCAAGTTTTAAAAAATGCCTCTCTTAAAAATGCCATTGAGTTGAGTCAATCTCTTCTGATCCAAATATTATGGAAAATATATTCATATTCATATATATTTACATTTATACTTATAATGCAATACAATGCAATAAAATATAATAGGCTAAGATTTTTCTGATTGCAGGTAAATTGTGCTAATTGGATTTTCCTTATATATTAAGTAAGTCTATCAAAAATCAGATCAGCTTTTTTTTGCTGAACTTGTTAAGCAGTTCTCTAGAAGATCACAGAAATAATCAAGATTGGCTCTGTGGTCGCCTCTGCTACTCCCTATTGGAAAAAGTTATTTTCACATCCCATCATTTCCAAAGCTTTCTGTGCATAATGATTGTTCATATTGCAATACACAACACAAACACATCTTACCTTTTTCATTTCTTCATAAGACAGGAAGAGAATATTGAAATCACCCTTATGAGCATACCAGCCTTCTACATGGTCTAGCCATGAACTACAAACCACTGATAGGAGAGAAATGAGTTACATATAAAGATTATTGCTTGAATTTCCCCCACAACTTTATGATCCTGGTGGGTCTAAAGATCAAAGCATGATAGTTTAAGAAGAGGCTACACTAATATTTACATAGTCTAGTCACAAAATACAAAACACGGAATGTAAAACACTGATAGGTTCATCTCGGTCATGCAATGATCCAGCTGACTATCTGTGTCAGGGATAATAATAACAATAGCACTTAGACTTATGTACAGCTTCATAGTGCTTTTACAGTCCTCTATAAGCAGTTCACACAGTCAGCATATTGCCCCCCAACAATCTGGGTCCTCATTTAATCCACCTCGGAAAGATGGAAGGCTGGGTCAACCTTCAACCTGGTGAAATTCAATCTGCCAAACTGTATACAGAAGTAACCTGCAGTACTGCATTGTAACCACTGTGCCTCCTCAGCTCTTTCTACATTATTCATGCTTGAGTTTCCTCCATTGTGATCCTGGTGGGCCTAAAAATCAAAGCATGAGAGCACAACTGAGGGGCTTCCCTAACATCACTGAATGTGGAGAGGACAGAGAAAAAAATGAGAGTTGTAATTAATGTGGTTGCATACTCCAACTTGTTATGGGGGGATTTTTGTCAAGATGCTGCTATATTGTTTCATTTCTTTGCTTTTTCTTATTTGGAACTTTGGGGCAATCTGGTTTAATTTTTTTATACTTCTTTAAATATTCAAAGAACTAACTCTGGTTATCTCTTTTCTCTTACCCTTTAGGAGGCTTACAGAGTGCTCCTGGGGACTGCGAAGGGAAAAATTGAGCAAAATATCGCCTGGTTTTTGCTTATTTCTTCCCTCCTCAGCCCCCAGCAGCACTCTGTACGCCTCCTAAAGTCGATACACGTCCACTTTGGTGAAGGGGGCAGGTTTGCAGGAGGGAAAAAATGCTATATTCAGTATATAAGACACACCCAGATTTTCAGCCTCTTTTTTGAGGGAAAAAGGTGTGTCTTATACTCTGAAAATTACGGTAGTTGGGAGAATCAGTAAAAATACCACCTCTAACTGGCTCTGCCCCATCTATTCTCCACCTCCTGAGTCCCAGCTGATCGAGAGGGAATGGGGATTGTTAAGTAAGCTCCCCATTGGGAGAGCACGTATGTTCAGAGAAGCATTGTTAGAGTTGTGTTGGAGAACACACAAACCAGCATTACAGAGACACTGCAGTTTAAATAAGCTTTTACTTTCATGGAAATAGAGGTATCAGAGTCCATCAAACACTCCAAGTCATACACGGATAATACAGTCAGTTATCAATGTCTTTCAGTTAAGGGATAATCCAAATAACATAGTCTAGTATCATACAATCAGTCCGGTACACAAAGTTTGCTAACAGTTGCAAAACTTACAATCGCTCACGGCACTTTCTAAATCAGCCCAGCATCTAACAAACAGAGAGAGAAGGAGAGCTAACAGACATTCTGGCTCCCTCTTATGGCCAATTGATGAAAACAGCACCCAATCACATTTTACAGAATGCTTTAAAGATACAGTTACAGCATTGCTACATGATTTATATATTGCCAACTCAACCATTAGAATTATATTCCTAACAGGGATTTTGCCATAACCTTCCCCTGGAGTGGTGAGGGAATGGAGATTTTACAGTATACTTCATCTGCCATGCCTACCACACCATGCGACGCCCACCAAGCCAATCCCACAGTACTGGCAGTTAAAAACATTTTGAATCCCAAGACTGCACACTTCCTACTATAAAATATTTGTGTAGAGTTTGGACAAATTACTGGACGAGTATAGAGAATCATTCGTTATGTAAGGAGAGAGAGTGAATTGTTTGCTCTTGATTGACATATATTTATAACCTTTTATCCAAAACAAAAATGGACAAAACATTGTCACGATCAAATTCTTCTTACCTTTGCCAGCCAAAAACTTCTCAAAAAATGTATCAAAGTCTTTTGGGGTTTCCATTTTGTCTGATATTTTGTGAAAATGGTAGCTAGAAACCAAGACATCCTTTGGATTTCTAAACACATAAATAATCTGTAAGAGAGAGATGATAATACCTAGTCAAAAAAAACAAGAGAAAAAGGAGAAAAAAGACAGATTGACAGCAAAGCGTACAGAGAGTTCATCAAGTAACTCTCATACATTCATCTAACAGGTTCCATTCTATCAGGGGATCTCAAAGCTCATTAGCAAAACCATGTTTGAGAGCCTTCCAGCAGACCACCAGGATTGGGGCCAACCTTGACTTGGAGGAATGATTTTCCATATGGCAGACAACACAAAAGAAAAGGTTTTCCTCATGGATCCTGCCTGACAAATCTCCCTAGCTGATGGGACCCCGACATGCTTTTCCTGCTGGACTTGATGCAATGCATAGCTGCAACTGGGGAGAGAAGAGTCTTCAAATAATATGTTCCCAACTGATGAAGGAATTTATTCATTTCATTTTCATTTTTTTCATTTTAATTTATTTGTATGCTGCCCTTTTCCCTGAAGGGACTCAGGGCGGCTCACAACTCAAAGGGAGGGGAAAAACAGACAAAGTTACAAAAACATAAGACCATACACAGTTAAAAAGCACAACAATCATACCGTTCGAAGTGGGGCTAGGAGTCTTTAGCCCCAGGCCTGTCGGAACAGCCATGTTTTAAGGGCTATGCGGAAGGCCTGGAGGATGGTGAGGGTACGAATCTCCACGGGGAGTTCGTTCCAGAGGGTCAGAGCAGCCACAGAGAAGGCTCTCCTCCGCGTGGTTGCCAGTCGACACTGGCCGGCTGATGGAATTCGGAGGAGGCCTAGTCTGTGGGATCTTATTGGCCTAGTGGAGGTAATTGGCAGTAGGCGGTCTCTCAAGTACCCAGACCCAATACCATAAAGGGCTTTGTAGGTGACAACTAGCACCTTGAATCGTACCCGGAGATCAACAGGCAGCAAGTGCAGCTCGCGGAGGATAGGTGTTACGTGGGTGAATCGAGGCGCACCCACGATTGCTCGCGCGGCTGCATTCTGGACAAGCTGAAGTCGCTGAATACTCTTCAAGGGCAGCCCCATGTAGAGCACGTTGCAGTACTCCAGTCTAGAGGTCACAAGGGCACGAGTGACTGTTGTGAGAGCCTCCCAGTTCAGGTAGGGATGCAACTGGTGCACCAGGCAAACCTGGGCAAATGCCCCCCTGGTCACAGCTGACAAATGGTGGTCAAATGTCAGCTGTGGATCAAGGAGGACTCCCAAGTTGCGGACCCTATCTGAGGGGCGTACTATTTGACCCCCCAGCCTGAGAGGTGGAACACTTGGCCAATTAGTAGGAGGGAAGCACAGCAGCCACTCGGTCTTATCTGGATTGAGTACAAGCTTGTTAACCCCCATCCAGTCCCTAACAGCCTCGAGGCCCTGGCTCATCACGTCCATCGCTTCATTGAGTTGGCACGGGGCGGACAGATACAGCTGTGTATCGTCCACATACTGGTGGTATTTTATCCCGTGCCGTCGAATGATCTCACCCAGCGGTTTCATGTAGATATTAAAGAGTAGGGGGGACAGGACCGAACCCTGCGGCACCCCATACGTTAGGGGCCTAGGGGTCGATCTCTTCCCTCCGACTAACACCGACTGCGACCTGTCCGAGAGGTAAGAGGAGAACCACCGTAAGACAGTGCCACCCACCCCCACCTCCCGCAGTCGTCGCAGAAGGATACCATGGTTGATGGTATCGAAAGCCGCAGAGAGGTCAAGGAGTACTAGGATGGAGGCATGACCTCCATCCCTGGCTCTCCAGAGATCATCGATCAATGCGGCCAAAGCGGTTTCCGTGCTGTAGCCAGGCCTGAAACCCGACTGGAAGGGATCTAGATAACTGGTTTCCTCCAAGGACCGCTGGAGCTGAAAGGCCACCACCTTCTCAACAACCTTCCCCACAAAGGGGAGGTTGGAGACTGGATGATAGTTGTTTAGGACGGTTGGATCCAAAGATGGTTTCTTCAGGAGGGGTCTCACCACCGCCGCCTTTAATGCGGGGGGAAAGACCCCCTCCCGAAGGGAGGTGGCAACAACCGCCTGGATCCAGCCCCATGTCACCTCCCTGCTGTTAACAACCAGCCAGGAGGGGCACGGGTCCAGTACACATGTGGAGGCACTTACAGCTCTCATGGCCTTGTCCACGTCATCAGGGGTAACAGCTTGAAAATCAATCCAGTGATGTCCTACCAGATTATCCCTTGGTGCCTCAGCTGGTTCTGCGGGTTTGGAGTCCAGGTCCGCCCGAAACCGAGCAACTTTATCTGCGAGGAATTGGACGTAGTCCTCAGCTCTGCCCTGCAAAGGATTGCTCGTATCCCTCCTATTTAGGAGGGAACGGGTTATCCTGAACAATTTAAACATCAAAACCATCACCATGAATTGAATGTAGAAGCAGACTGGTTAGCAATGCAGTTTCCAAAGCAGAGGTGTAATGAATGCAGTTCTAGAGAATAGACCAATGCACATTGTATCTGCATTTTGCACCAGTGAAGCTTCCACTCATTAGGACATGAGTGACTGAGAGTAGAAATTGTGCAAAGGGATTTGAGGGATAAAAATAGTATCCCTCAACTTGACATCCTCCAGATATGTTAAGATCGCAACTTGACATACAACACCAAGTGTTACGATCTACCTGGGTGTGTCACCTTGGGAAAAAGAAGTTTAAGGGGTTTGATATTCAGTTTGGTTGTTAGCTGTTTCTGCTGGGCATGACCTTGTGATATTAACACTGTTTTGTTTGTATTCCCCCCCCCTCACACTTCAGAATTTGCTATTCCAAAATATTGGAACAATATAATATTTGTTTGTGTACCCTTGCCTATTTGCTAATAAAACATTCAGATGCAAAGCTAAACAAAATGAATGCAGGCAGCTCCACACGCTAGCTCACAAGTTAACAAAACATGTCCTACTTTTGCTCTTCTTTTTCGTAATCCTTTGGGTACCAAATAGTAGGGCAGATGGGAACAAATGACACGAGGTGATGGGCGATTAGGTAAATCTACATGGAATATATTATACTCTAGCCATGGTGCTCGGTCAATTAGGGTAATATTTTCAGTTCCATCTCGGTGACCTTCATAAGTAATCAAGCTGACAATATTCTGAGTCCACACAGTGCCTGCAAATAAAGAATAATTAAATTAATTTGCCCATTATTATTTGGAGAAAGTTGAACTTATGCAAAGCCAACCTTCCAATAAGGGAGAATAACAAATGATACCTAAAGACAATTAACTCTACTAAATATGATAGATTAAGCTGATTGATGGATGGATGTTCAAAGAATAGCTATTAATTTAAACAGTTATTTCTATCCTGCCTTTTTTAGTTTTAGAACTAACTCAAGATGGCAAACATACCTAGTACTTCTTCCTCCTCCTATTTTCCTCACAACAGCCCTGTGAGGTAGATTGGGCTGAGGGAGAGTGACTACCCATCCAGCAATGTGGAGTAAAATATAAAGGATGATGTCAAGGTTTAGCAACTTATTTTCCCTACATTTCCAGCTTCTTATAAAATGCTAAATGTTAAAATCTGGTTATAGAGCAACAGCGTCACAGCAACCAAAACACTGAGGAACTGAATAACGATATTGGACACAAGTTTAACTCTTTCTTGGAAGACATCTTTGAACTTACCAGATTTAGGATATGTGATTACGAATATATCATCATCTCGGATTTCAAAACTGTCCAGTGAATCTAAATCTTCAGGTGAGGACATGCCAGTTATGAAATAGAGTCCTTTGTATTTATATAGAAAGTCCATTGCTTCAACTGTTGTTGTAATAATAGAGCAATTATCAATACTTCCTACATTTATGGTCAATATTGTATTAATTCAGTTCTTTAAAAACCATGAATCCTGCTAACATAAAGGAAAATTATATGTTTGTGTGTTATTAGATTAGTTTCCTTAATTAATTCATTAGTTCAATGAACTCAATTTTCATTGATAAATGTTTCCATTGCAAAGAGTAAATTTGCTGTTCTTATTGGAATCTAAAAATTCTGTGTAGAAGAGAAAGTTTTAATTACAATGTTAAAAACATACTAGTTGCAATTCTTTTCTTACCTTACCTTATCTATATAGACTCTGACAGCCACTCATGTCATGTCCTTAAGCCAGCTTATTTGCAATGGTTTGTCAATGTTCTTATACTCCAGTAGAGTGCGCAAATATTTAAGAAGGCTGATCTTTAGTCAATCATTGTGTCAGCAGAACTTCTGTATTTCAAAAATGAGCAAGAGGGGACATCAAACATCATTGAGTAATAACCTAATTTGGAAAAGTGTTGCTGTAAAAATCAGTATGTTTTAAAAATACAAAAGCACTTCTTATTTACATGCCAATTATTTGTAATGTATCATTATATGAAGAATTATGGATTTACCAATAGGAGATGCAGCCACAACGATGTTATTGCATTGTTATTTTCATACCTGAATCCCAGTTTCCATATATAAATTTACATAAGAGTTGTTATATTATTGTCTCTAAAGGGAAAAGTACCTCTTTATGGGGAAAATCCCTGCATGAAATATGTTTCAGGCTATGTAAGGAATTATTTTATTGCCTTTCCAAAAAAAACCTTTACAAACTTGATTTTCCCATTAGGAATTGAGCTAAGATAATATATCAAGTAATATATATCTTCAGGAAAGCAGAAAATATAATAAATGGGTCTAGCTGTTGTGAATATGTTTTATAGGATTTGGGGTTTATGCAACAATCTTGCAATCTTTAATTGAACTACATGACCTTGATTTGTGTGGACACTGATGACAGCTTGTTTTCAGCAAATGCAGCCAAGTTCAATACATTTAATTGTTAATAGTTGTAATGATGTTGTCTATCCTAATTTTGTGTAGCTTCTCATTTATTCCAATAGTGCCAACTTTTAGCTGGCACTTTAAACTTTATCAGTTCAGATACAATGGTTGCAGAAACATTCTGGCCAACATAATCAATAAGGGATCAGAAGGCCATGATAAATAATTTCTATATTATTGTCAGCTTCCTGGATATTTTCATGGAGAAACTTGATTGGATCTACACCAGAGGTGGTATTTCGCCCTTTCGCCCGGGTTTAGATGAACCGATACCGGCAGCAGGAGGCTCCACCCACCAGATGTCATCAGGGGCAGACAAGCGTGCATGCAATCCCGGTTCCAAAGTGGTAGTGAAGGTAAGAGTATTTCATGCCTGGTCTACATCATTGTGAATGTGGAGGTGGTTTGAGTGGTTTGGTCTATGTGTTTTCAGTATCAGAGGTTTGATCATAAGCTCTCATAAAATCCACTGGTTGTCTTATTATGCTTTTCCAAGCATTAAGATTCAGGATGGTTCAGTGGTTAGAATGTGGTATTGCAAGCTAATTCTGCGAACTGTCAACAGTTAAATTATCACTGGGGTGGGTGGAGGAAATATGGGTTTTACACAGTTTTAATGTTGGAAGACATTAATGGTGGCCATATAAAGGTGTTTAAATAATAAATAATATAATCAGATGAGATGTAGGTTATATGCCTTTTTTCAATCTCTTCTCCACCCCATCCATTGGGTGCCAATATTTGTAGTAACCTGAGTACGTCAGCCTTCATAAAAAAAAAAACCAGTTACAAACTTGATTTTCCCATTAGGAGTTGGGCTAAGATGATACATCAAGCAATATATTTTATGTTTTGACGGAGGGACGACGCGCAGCCAGGTTTCAACTAACAACTCGGTTTATTCTGGATGACAGCGATTCAAACAACAAAACTCGCGCCAAGGTACTTATACTAAATTTAAACCAATCACCGGCCGGGGACGGGACAGCAACCGCTGACAACAGTCCCTCGGCCAATCAACAGTAACGTTCGGCCGGCAACACCCTCTGAGGCTCTCAGCCAATCAGAGAGCCCAGAGTGTGTTACTGGCATCTTGAATATTAACTAATATTTAACACCCCTTTCCCCCAGTTCTGCGCATGCCCGAAACGGAGCATGCGTAGTCCTTAAGGTATGCTGGGCGGCGCCGGACCCGCCCAGATCTTCTTATTGCAGGGGAAGTCGTCGGCGGAGGAGGACCTCCTCGTGGTAGCTCCTCCCCGAAGGGAGTGCAGCTCCGAGGCACGCCATTTTGGGAAGGCCCAGAAGGCGGGCTCAACTGCAAAGGTAGGTTTGGCCGTGGGGGCGCGTCACTGACCGTAGGAGGGACCCTCTGGATCGTGTCCTCGGATTGAGCTGTAAGTGCAGCGCCCTTGTAGTTGGCGCTTGGGTAGGCAGGGCCTGGTGTGGCGAAGGCCCTTGTTTGCGGTATCTCGGCTTGGGAACCTTGTGATTGGCACAGGTGGGGGCCTGGTGTGGCGAAGGCCCTTGTTTGCGGTCTCTCGGCTTGAGAACTTTGTGGTTGGCGCAGGTTGAGGCCTGGTGTGGCGAAGGCTTCACATTGCAACCCCGGTACTGCGGTGTTGTCACTCGGGGGTTCGCGGCCACCAGCCTGCGACGGGAGACGCCTCCTTAGCTGATCCAGGTGGCGTCTCCATTGGGATCCATCAGCCAATTGGATCCTAAAAGAACATGGGCCGGTCAGGTCAATGATAGAACCTGGCACCCATCTAGGCTCCCCCGCAAAGGACCGGGCCCACACGGAATCCCCTAACTTAAAGGAACGGGGAGGAAGAACCCCCAGATTGCTCGGCTGATCCCCTGAATAGAGCGGGTGAAGCCTATCCAGGGGAGTCCGCAGGCGCCGGCCCATCAAGAACTCCGCGGGGCTTTTGTTGGTAGTTGGGCAGGGGGTGGAATGTTGGCTTAGCAGGTAAGCCGCCACCCTCGCCTGCCAGTCGCCCCGGTCCATGCGGCCCAGCACCTCCTTCGCTGAGCGGACCGCCCGTTCTGCCCGGCCATTGCTGGCCGGGTGGTACGGGGCTATGGGCGCATGCCGGATCCCTTGCTCGGCCAAGAACTCCTGGAAAATGGTGGATGTGAACTGGGGCCCATTGTCCGATACCATTATGTCCGGCAACCCATGGGTTGCGAACAGTTTCCGTAAAGCCCTAACCGTACTCTCGGCTGTGGTAGAGCCCATGAGGACTAGCTCCACCCACCGGGAGTAGGCATCCACCACAACCAGGAAGTTCTGGCCGTGGAAAGGACCAGCGAAATCGATGTGGAGGCGCGACCATAGGCCTCTCGGAGCCTCCCACTCACGAGCAGGCCCGGCAGGGGGGTTGGGCCTGGATAATTGACAAGTGGTGCAGCGGCCTACATGGGCCGCTATCTCTGTGTCCAGCAAGGGCCACCAGACATAGCTACGGGCCAATGCCTTCATCCGTGCTATGCCCGGGTGGTCCTTGTGGAGCAGATCCAGAACTAGTGGCCGAAGCGCGGTGGGGATCAGCACCCGATCCCCCCAGATGAGACAACCCCCGTGGAGAGAGATCTCTGCCTGGCGATTTTTAAAGGGCTGGAAGCCCTCTGCCACTTTGTCTGTTGGCCATCCCCTCAGAACCCAGGAAGAGACCTGGGAGAGGATCGGATCGGCCTTAGTGTGGGCCGCCACGTCTGCGGCGGAGAGTGGAAAACCGGAGGCGGCAATGGAGAGGACAGAGAGGGCTGGGACGGGGGCGGTGTCCGTCTCCGGTAGGGGGCAACGGCTGAGGGCATCGGCATGCCCCAGCTGTTTGCCCGGACGGTAGAGCAACGTATAAGAATACGCTGCGAGGAACTCCGTCCAGCGAGTCATGCGGGGGGACAGGATGGCGGGGGTCGGCTTGTCACCCGCCAAAAGCCCAAGGAGTGGCTTATGGTCGGTGACAAGAGTAAAGTGCCGACCGTAGAGGTAATCGTGGAACCTCTTAATCCCGGACACTGCAGCCAGAGCCTCCTTGTCGATCTGACTGTAGTTGCGCTCCGCCGAGGAGAGTGTCCGGGAATAAAAGGCCACAGGGGCTTCTGAGCCATTCGGGAGGACATGGCTCAGGACCGCCCCTACACCAAACGGGGAGGCGTCACACGCCAACGTCAAAGGCATCCCATCATGATACTGAATGAGGACTGCCGATGACGTCAGTGTCTCTTTGACAGCCGCGAACGCATGCGCTTCGCGGCTCCCCCAGCGCCAGGCCGCGGATCGGTCGAGCAACCGATGCAGCGGCTCGGCTAGTGACGCCTTGTGAGGAATAAAGGGGGCGTAGAAATTGAGCAGCCCTAGGAACGCCTGTAACTCTGCCCTGGAGGCGGGAGCAGGGGCGTTCTTAATGGCTGCAATTTTAGATGGTGTAGGGTGAATGCCTTGGGCGTCTATTAAGAAGCCCAAGAATTCTACCCTAGGGACAGCAAATGAGCATTTGCTGCTTTTCAATTTCAATCCCGCGCCCCTGAAACGACAGAGGACCTTCCGTAATATTTCGATGAGTTCTGAGCGGCTTGTGGCAGCGATCAGAACATCATCGAAATATGGAACCACCCCCGGTAGCCCATGGAGCAGACGCTCCATGAGGCTCTGGAAGATCCCCGGGGCCACGGACACACCGAATTGTAGGCGGCGACAACGGAAAGCCCCACGATGGGTGACGATGGTCTGGGCAGCCGCCGCATCGTCATCCACCGGGAGCTGTTGATAGGCCTGCGCCATATCCAGTTTGGCAAATATGCAACCCTGCCCCAAGGAGTGGAGCAGGTGTTGCACAACAGGGACTGGATAGGGGTTTGCCTGAAGGGCCAAGTTGATCGTCGACTTGTAGTCGGCGCAGATTCTCACCGAGCCATCCGGCTTGACTGGGAGGACTATGGGTGTCTCCCATGGAGCATGATCAACTGGCTCGATGACACCCTGCGCCAACAGTTTGTCAAGTTCGGCGTCAACCTTGGCCCTCAAGGCAAAAGGCACCCTGCGGGCTTTCAGCCTAATGGGAGCAATCTGAGGATCCAAGCTAAGGGAGATGGGGGTTCCCTTATAGCACCCGAGCTGACCATCAAACACATCAGAGAACTCCTGTAGGACGTCCTCAATAGAAGGGGAATTTACCCGGTGCACCCCCCCAATGGACAACCCCAGTGCTGGAAACCAGTCAAGGCCAAGAAGGGCCGGCAGGGCATTCTTCACAATGATTATTGGCAGCTCCCCAGTAAACTTGCCATACTTGACAGGAATAGGAAAAGACCCCAGGACAGGAATTAACTTTCCCTGGTAGTCCCTTAGAAGCACGCGGGATGGGGCTAACTTTGTTTGGGAAACCGCAGGGCAGAGGCGGGAGAACATGTCCCAGGACAACAACGAACGGGAGGAGCCAGAGTCCACCTCCATTTGGCATGGCTGACCTGCCAGGTGGACATTGGCTGTAACTTTGCGGGATCCTGAAGAGGCCTGGTTAATGGAACTCTCCACTTCCTGCGGTTCAGACACATTGTGGCAGTCGTCTCCTCTGCGAGTTGGTCTCGGTGGCTGGCGGCGCGGCTGCGACCTGGGTCTCTCATTTGCTTGGAAGAAGGCAGGGGCCGGCAACGATGCACGGCAGACTTGGGCAATGTGCCCCTGCCTCTGACAACGGCGGCAGATTGCGTTTTTGAATTGACAGGTCTGGCGGTCGTGGCGGCCTCCGCAACTAAGGCAAGGCGCCTTGGGGTTTTGCGGTGCGGCCGCTGCAGGAGCCGGTTGTCTTCGCCGAGGCTGGGCACGGACTTGGCCGACGTTGTCGGGCTCCAGGTCCTCAGATGGTGTAAGGTCATCATAGTCAATGTCATGTACTTGTGAGGCCGGTGGAGTGAACGGAACGTGCCCTGGATTTTGGGATGACAATTGCAGCCGCTCCAAATCTGCGGTGGATTGCTCAGAGAGCTCGGCTGCTCTGGCTATCTCCACTGCCTGAAGTAGTGTTATATCGTGATGACGGAACATGCGGCTTCTTAAATGTACATCCCGCACTCCGCACACAAACTGCTCGACTAAATTTTCTTCGAGGTTTGAGAAATCGCACTGGGATGCCACAGTGCGCAGGGCTTCTAAAAACTGACTAATCGACTCTCCCGGCTTTTGAACTCTTCTCCGGAACGCGAAACTGCGGGCAATTTTGGAGGGCGTCGGGGCATAGTGCCCCTTCAATTTCGCCATTAAGTTGTCCCAGCCTAACTTATATGCCGGTCTGGGGGCAGCCATAGCTCTGGCTGAGGCGAACATAGAGGGTTCGCAGCATGATAAAAAGAAGCTGCACTTCTCCTCATCTGTTTGAGCCTGATTTTTGGTAGCAATTAGATAAGTTTCAAACCGCTCCATGAATCCTTCCCAGGATTCGCCGGCGGAGCCAAAAGGAGCGAATGGCGGTAAGGAATTCATGTTGATTAAGAGTTCGGCAGGCTGATGAGTGAGGAGCTGAGGGGAGGAGGTCGTGACAGGAAAATTTTTTCCTCAGCGTGCGGTGCCGGCGCGAGTAGCGACTTGTGGCAGCTAGCTGATAGAACCTCTCTCTCTCTAACCTAGGCTTGCGTGGAATCGCCAGATCCCACCTTCGTCGCCAGTTTTATGTTTTGACGGAGGGACGACGCGCAGCCAGGTTTCAACTAACAACTCGGTTTATTCTGGATGACAGCGATTCAAACAACAAAACTCGCGCCAAGGTACTTATACTAAATTTAAACCAATCACCGGCCGGGGACGGGACAGCAACCGCTGACAACAGTCCCTCGGCCAATCAACAGTAACGTTCGGCCGGCAACACCCTCTGAGGCTCTCAGCCAATCAGAGAGCCCAGAGTGTGTTACTGGCATCTTGAATATTAACTAATATTTAACAATATATATCTTCAGGGAAGCAGAAAATATAATAAATGGGTCTAGCTGTTGTGAATATGTTTTACAGGTTTTGGGGGTTTTTTGTCATCTTTTTTATTTGCTATGTTGTTTTTGTGGGTCTTTATTTCATGTATAATACCCAAAGTCAGGTACAGAGATGGTATTCAGCTGGTTCGCACCGGTTCATTTGAACTGGTACTGGAAATATGACAAGAACTAGTAGCGGCTGCTGGTGGGTCATGCCCCTGAAACGGTCACCTGGTCGCTGTTTGCTCTCCCTGCCACTTGCTCACCCCGTGTACCTGCTTGCCGCTTGCTAGCCCCGCCCACCTGCCCAAGGCTCGCTCGCCACCCCCAACTGCCCGATGCTTGCCTCACCCACCCAAGCCCTATATATATTGCCTTTGCTTCACCACGTGTCCCAGCTATGCACATTGCCATTGGCTGGGTCGGATTATACGCCATTCCCCGGCTCTGGCCTTGCCGCAGAGTGGCCATCCACTCACTGGCTGCTCTCCCTCCACCTCTCTCACCTACCTTAAATTCTGGTCACCATGGTGGTGGTGGGAGCATGGCAAGGCTTGGCCACCTTTTGTGGGAAGCCTCCAGCTACTGGTAATTTTTGGCTACTTTCCAAGAAGCTCTGCTGTGACACTGTCCCTCTGGCACGGCAGGCCATTCTCCTGGCCAGGTCCAGTGGCTGGCCAGAAGCGGCACCAGCAGGCAATGGGGTATACATGAACAAGATGGCGGCAACAATCATGGGACAAGTCCGGCGACCCTTGGCACTGTCGTCGCCCTGTTTGCACTGGTCATGTATGTGCACCCCAGTTGCCTGCTGTTGCTGCTCATGGCCGGCCAGCCAGGAGAACAGTGTTGCACTGGAGGGAGGGCATCACAGTGGAGATGCTCAGAAGGCAGACGCCAGCCTCAGTCTTTAAGGTACTTCGATGGGGGGAGGGGACTAAAAAGGGACAGGCAACCACAGGAGCTGCCTTCTGAGCAGATTCACTGTGAAGGGAGGCAGAAATGTTCTGTTTCTCTCTGCCACAGCATTCAACGTGGCTCATTCTCTCCTCCTTCTTTTGCTCATATACACAGAGCAAACATGAGGAGGCAAGAAGCAGCCAAGTGGAATGCATGGTTTGGGTGGGTGTGGCTTGGTGGGGTG